>NC_051163.1:21195346-21205346 GCF_013339745.2 Dermacentor silvarum
TTCTCTAATAGTGCTCTTATATCCGAATAGACAGACATTCCAAGTTCAATAATATCAAACTGCAGCCATTGTACCCGAGATCTAAACTCTGAACCTCGTGTCTATTTCTGAAAGTGCAGATTTCAGTAGCACGAATAAGCCCTTGCCAGTAGCCACTTTGTCCTCATCGTAATAAATTGCAGCAGACGCTAACAAAGTGCATTCTATTACAGGTTGAAACGACTCAACTTGGACGGTGTGCTAACGTGCACCTCTGGAATTCATGTGCACTTTGTCTACTGACTTTATTAAGGAAATTCTTTGATTGGTATCAGTTATACTGGCCTTCAGTGTTGTGTGAGTGCTCACTGGCATTTCAGATTTTATTGCGTTATGTGTTTGGAAACAGCAGCCCAGCCAATTTAAAGGCATTAGCAAAATCCTGTGGGTTAATATAACTTGCGACGAAATGCACCCCTCTCAACTTAACACAACACCTGATACGGAAACATGTGATCGCTTGGTGAATACATCATTGCTTAGATGTCTCCGACATACATACGTGTATACCAAAAAATGCCGCCCCGCACCACCAGGATATCGTGCTTGGCATGCCTTTGAATTGGTGGTGTGATGACAAGCCCGATCTTTTACCGTTACCTGACTTGCACGCTACGCTGATACCGTCACACTTCCGTCGACTCCAGAGATATTATTGATTTCATCTTTGATGCTACTTCATGGCAAAGAGAGCCATAGATTTTTGTGTGGAGGCCTCTAGCAAAGCCCGTCAAAGACTCTTCTAACACATGTTACGGTAAAGTGGGGTATTTCTCTCATTATGGCACTTACAGCTACGATAATCCCCGCTCATTGCTTGACCCATTTGCCAAGTTCGTTCTCGATACCTTGTGACTATATTTCTTGTTCGTTCAGCGTCCAAATAAATTTGCACTGGTCATTTATTTATTATTTATTTATTTATTTATTTATATTTATTTATTTATTTATTTATTATTTATTTTATTTATTTATTTATTATTTTATTTATTTATTTATTATTTATTATTTATTGATTTATTTATTAATTTATTATTTATTTATTTATTTATTTATTATTTATTTATTATTTATTTATTTATTTATTTATTTATTTATTTATATTTATTTATTATTTATTTATTTATTTATTGCAATACCCTCAGGGCCCAAGCGGCATTACAGAGGGGGTGGGTAGATTCTGATCAAACAAGCGCAATAATGTAAACAATTCAATCAGTCATTCGATCCTTGCTCTCTTCGCCAAGTACATATCCCATTTTCAAAATGATGCGTTTATGGTCACTTTCTATGTTGCTAGATCGTTGCTCGTCAATGAACTTTTCTCTCAACTTATCTTAAGTACCCTCTGTCACCAGACAGTAATTAGTGCTCGATTGACCATTTCCGACTTCCCACGTGATCATCCCATGATTAACTTCCCGTTCTTGTCGGTATAACTGTCTAGATCCTGTACGTGGGCATTCATGTCACCTAACAGGGTAATTACGACATTACTCCCGAAACTCTTACAAGTCCAGGAATCTGTACAGCTGCGATTAAGTCGACTCTGGGGCAGTGCGGTTGGCGTAACTCTATGGGAACCATTTTTTAAATATATATTGCCTAGCAATGCCTCATTTTTCCTAAATTGAATTTTAGGCCCTTAATCCCGACAACGGCCTCACACGATATGCGGCGTCTAGTTTAATTTCACTGCTTGAATTTTCTTCCTGGTACACTCTTGTTCACCCGTTTAAAATGCATTGGGTGATTTTAAATGCTCATTGCAGCCCAGCGAGAACTCGGCCTCTAATTGCACCATAGTGGTATATACTATACCTGTCTCGCTATAAGTTGATGCAGATTCGTTTTATTCCACCTGCAAATTTTTTTCCTGGGGCGCTTTTGTAGGCCTACTAAGCGGCGAAGCAGCACTAAAGAAGCTATAGATTCGTCCGTCATTGTATTGAAGAAAAATTAAAGCGTTCGTCGATCATGTAAAAACTCATGCACTCGAACCTGCACCTATGATGCACATTCGTACCCGTATATGCACAAGGAAGGATGACACTGCCACATTCCCCAACAAGCAGCCGACCGAATCGCTTTATGGAATGACATCCAAGCTTTAAGCCTGGCTACGCGTGCTATTTTTTCTCAAATGTCTGCGCATGCCAAGATGTTTTATTTGGTACTTAGAAAAGTGAGCATTAGGTTGTAGTTTAACTTATGAAATCCGCAATTACACTGAATGAACGAGCGATTTACTAAGCAATTACATACTTCAGCTAGTTAATATGATTGTACTCACTAGAGTGATTACTAGTTACTAACATGCTAACTTCTCGCGGTTTCACGTGCCTGTAATGTCTTGGATATAAAATGAAATATCATAAAACTAATAATTGAACAATGAGGCCTGCTGAGAACTTGTATGATAAAGTGAATAGTGATAATGAAGTATTTACTACAGCGAAGCTGTTTGTGGCTGGGGTACCGCGCAGTCTTGTTCTGCGTCAACAAAAATTCAGGCCCGAATTTGACGCAAAATTGTTCGATTCTGTGCAAAAGATTATACGTTCATCACTTGGACATGCATTTTGAGTAGATGAGTTAGTTATCAATAGGTACAATTTTAGGATCAGTAGTAGACTCTCAGGCAGATAATAAAGGTTTCTCAAAAGATTTGCCGCTGTGCGACCGGCATCGGCCATGTCAACGTTCGCACCACCCTCGCCTTGTGGTCGTTCCAAGCGCTTGTGTATCTATTTTCCGTATCTAAATTCTGTGTCATCACAGTGTCGTATGCTAAATAGCTTCGGTGGCCATATCCACCTTCACGGAGTAGAATGGCTTATGATTTTTTTATTTGACTGGCACAACAGTTGTTTTTATTCGTGTACGTCTTCATAGGGGTCATTCGCACTTTATTTGAATGACCATATTGGTTTACATTGCTAGGTGATAACGCAGAGTTTACCATTCATACAGTATAGCATTGTGTCATGGATATATTCACATGAACTCATTTCAACAGGAATTCATTTAAGATAGCTAGGAGTGGCTGGACTGAGTTACTAGTGGCTGGACTGAGTTACTGATTCAGTATGACAGTGTTGGACTTCACACATATACGTCATCATTGATATAAATCCAAAAGGAGCTTAAACGAGTATTGCTTTGGCTATTGCTGCTGACAGATTACGCCCGGTTATTCGTGATCACTAGTGATACTGTTTGATGTCTTCGTATTTTCTATACTATAGGTTAATAGATATCAAATAAAAAGTTCAGTTATATATTAAAAATTATAGGTAAATTTCAATTATAAATTATAATTAAAATTATTATAATTCTCAACATAATTACAATTATAACTCTCAACCTCGTGTCTATTTCTGAAACTGCAGACGCTGAGAAAGTGCATTCTATTACAGGAGCAAGAAGACACACTGGATAGTTACGTCAACTGGCACCTCTTGACAGGATGTTTTCTATGTGTTTCGACAATATTGAGGGGAGTCTTGGTTTGGAAGGAGTTCTACTGGTCCGCAGTTTTTTGTGAGTGCTCACTGGCATTTCATACTTTATTGCGTTATGTGTTTGGAAACAGTAGCCCAGCCAATGGAAGGGCATTAACGAAATCCTGTGGGTCAATATAACTTGCGACGAAATGCACCCCTCTCAACTTAACACAACACCTGATGCGGAAACGTGCGCTCGCCTGGTGAATACATCATTGCTTAGATGTCTCCGACATACATACGTGTATACCAAAAAAAAAAAAAAAATGCAACCCCGCACCACCAGGATATCGTGCTTGGCTTTGGATTGGTGGTGTGATGACAAGCAGATCTTTATGACCGCTTGACGGTAACAAAGATCTGCGCGGACAAAATGCGGTTTTTGTGCGGAGTCTTCTAGCCTAGCCTTTCAAAGGCTCTTCTAACGCGTGGGTGAATTGAGGTATTTCTCTCATTATGACACCCTCAAGCTACTATAATCCCACTCATTGCGTGACCATTTGCCAAGTTCGTTCTCGATACCTCTGACTATATTTCTTATTCAGCATTCAAGTATGCACTGGCCATCATTATATCCTTGCTCTCTTACCAATTACATGTCCTACTTTCAAAATGATGCGTTTAGGCCACTTTCTCTTTTGCTAGACCCTTCCTCGTCGATGAACTTTTCTCTCAACTTATCTTAAGTACCTTGTGTCACCAGACAGTAATTAGTGCTCGATTGCCCATTTGCGACGTCCCATGTGATCATCCCATGATTAAATTACCGTTGTTGCCGGTATAAATGTCTAGATCCTGTACGTGGACATTCATGTCACCTAACAGGGTAATTACGGCATTGTTCCTGAACCCCTTACAAGTCCTCCCCCCCCCCCCTCCCAAAAAATTTTTATTATGGGGTTTTACGTGTTAAAACCACGATCTGATTATGAGGCACGCCGTAGTGGGGGACTCCGGAAATTTGGACCACCTGGTGTTCTCTAACGTGCAACTAAATCTAAGTACACGGATGCTTTCGCATTTCGCCCCCATCGAAATGCGGCCGCCGTGGCCGGCATTCGGTCCCGCGACCTCGTGCTCAGCAGCCCAACACCATGGCCACTGAGCAAACACGGCGGGTCCCTTGCAAGTCCAGGAATCCGGGATATAAGCTGCTGCGGTGAAGCCCACCGTGGTGCAATGCGGTTGGCGTAACTCTATGGGAAGCATTTTTAAAAAAATATATTCCTTAGCAATGCCTCATTTTTCGCAAATTGAACTTTAGGCACTTAATCCCGATAACGGCCTCACGATATATGCGGCGACTAGTTTAATTACACTGGTTCGATTTTCTTCCT
Source organism: Dermacentor silvarum (assembly GCF_013339745.2). Taxonomy (NCBI): domain Eukaryota; kingdom Metazoa; phylum Arthropoda; class Arachnida; order Ixodida; family Ixodidae; genus Dermacentor; species Dermacentor silvarum. The sequence continues at coordinate 21,200,229 of NC_051163.1, forward strand.
GGGACACTTTTGTACACCCGTTTAAAATGCATTGGGTGATTTCTTGAATGCTCCTTGCAGCCAAGCGAGAACTCATCATTTAATTGCACCCTAGTGGCATATACTATGGGTCTCTCTCTATATGTAGGTGCAGTTTCGTTTTATTCCACCGGCGAAAATTTATTCCTGGGGCGCTTTTGTAGGCCTACTGCGCGGCAAAGCAGCCCGCCTTCAGAAATAATTAGAGATTACTTCTATATACAGTTAGAGCACACGAACCGCGGTGGACGCACCAGGCTATCGCTAAGATTGAAGTTCACAAGAGAAATTCCATTCCACGTTCAGTAATCACACAGATCACTTCCGGCTTCCTACGTGAGCAAACGTGGGCTTTCAGGTTGGCGCTTGCTGCTACGTTTGGTGCAAGAATATAACTAGGAGCAGGCACCGCTTGTGCAGAATTATGTGCAGTGTACACGCATCATTTCTTCAGAAGCTGACGCTAAGCACGGGTAGCTATGCGCGGACACGACTGCGATGCAGCTGCATTCCGAACACTGAATATGCGATGCGGGTAGTTACGAGTAGATGGGCTTGTTGACAGGTCGTCTTGTAATTTGTTGTAGCGCAGGCAGAGAGAGAGAGAAACAACTTTTATCAGAGAAAATTCAATCAAATAGTTAAGGGGGACGGAGGGTGGGTCCTTTATAGTGCAGGACTCCAGTAGCCACCGCCAGGCGCCGCGCCTGGTCGAGGTAGCTAAATTGAGTCTCCAGGTCAGTCCGGGCGAGGATGGCTGCCCAAGGCTCTATAAAAGAATTTTCTGCTAATTCGGGTGAATTTGAATTTTGGGGCCGTGATTGGCACTCCCATGTCACATATGAGGCAAGGATAGCACCTGGGGCATTGATTGGCATATCTGGTTGGCCAGATGGCATGCCATCGCCCTAGATCTGGGCAGTTGTATGTCTGGATTTTTCTGTGTAGCCGGACCTCCTCCACTGTTAATTGCGGGTTTGGCGCGGTGAGTTCTTGGCGTGAACGACGTTGATGTTCTAAGACATCGCATGCTAGTATTTGCTTGCTGCTTCCGATTGGGGTGTCGTTCCTTGCTCGGATTGAAGTCTCGTGAGCGAGAGCGTCTACATATGTGTTACCAGCGAAACCAACGTGCCCCGGACGCCATACAATGTTCTTGTCTTAGTCGATCGCCCAAGATGTTAAGGGCGATCCTGGGGATTCTTACGTGGAGGAAGAGTCGGAAGGCCGTCTGGGAGTCCGTGAATTCGTTGGCGGGCCAGTATTCTCCCTCCCGTGTCTTTATCGCCAAAGTCACTGCCGCCGCCTCCGCTTTGCTGGTGCAGGCTGTGCGGACTGAAGCTGTTGTTATGGTTCTCGGTTTTCCGGAGGGTCCCGAAGCAGCCACGACAACGTGTCCCTTAATGTCCCATGCTGCGTCTGTGTATATTGTGTCGGCGTTATTGCCGAATCATTTTTCTAATTGTTTGGCTCGGCTTTTACGCCTGTCTTCATTTCATTTTTGGGGGGATGGGGGAGATCTTTAGTTTTTCTCGCACCTCCCGCGGTATGTCTACTAGTTCGCTGCTGCAGCAGTGTGGATTGATCGGGTATCCCAGCTTTTCTAGGACCCTCCTTCCTGCCCGCCTGTGACATGTTTAGGCGTTCTCGTTGTGTGATCATTATCATTGCTTTGTGTTCTTCAAAGGTGGTGTACACCCCAAGAGCCTCTAGTCTCTCCGTGGATGTCCCGAGTGGTAGACACAGGGCGGCCTTATACGCCATGTCTATGAGGATGTCTGCCTGCTCTGCCTCTTTACGGTTAAGCTCGTCATACGGGAGGCTGTAGGTAATTCTGCTTATTGCAAAAGCTTGAGCTAGACTTAATGCGTCTGATTCGCATAGTCCTCTCGCGTTCCGCGTAATTCTTCCAATCGTTCTCGTGATTTGTTTTATTGAAGTCTTTAGAGTTTTTAGGGTATGGTCTGCTATTGTGTTGTGTTGCATCCACAGCCCTAAAATCCTCAATTTCTGCGATTATTTAGGTGTCCAATCTCCAAGCTTCAGTTCAACTTTTTGACATTTGTTCTAATATATTTCGTGTACCGTAATCCATTCTGATTTTTCAAGCGCACATTTCATTCCATTCTCAGCGGTATTGCTTCTTGAAGAATTTGTTCTTTTGCACCGATTGAGTTTTTTTGTCACCCAAAGAGTATTGTCATCTGCATAAAGTGCAAAATGCAGATTTGGACACTTTTCCAGCCTATGGGCTAGATTATTCGTCCCCAAGTTGAACAGTAAGGGGTGAGAGGATAACGCCTTGTGGTGTGCCCCTATTTTGCACATTGAAAAAGTCGGATGTGGTTTTTCCTATGCCGATAGTGGCAGTTCTATTCCCCAAGAAGGATTTGATATAATTAGGTCTTTTCACCGCACCTGATTTTCTCAAGTTCTTTTAATATCAGTTCGTGCGCGATGGTGTCGAATGCGCTTTCGGGGTCTAGGGCTGCTAGTAAATGTTTATTTGCTGTTGGAATATGTGGCTCAATACCTCTTTCTTCAGTCTCAGGAAGACATCTTGTGTTGATAAGTGTGGCCTGAAGCCATACATATAGCTTGACAAAAGGTTCTTCTCTTCTATATAGTTTATAAGTCTTGTGCGGATGACTCGCTCAAAACGTTTTCCCGGGCAAGACGTGAGTGAGGTCTTCCAGAGGTTTGGTAAGTTACGAGCCTTGCCAGGTTTAGGTATCAGAATGATTTGTGCCTCTTTCGGCTGTTATGGAATTTTCCCATACCTCTCGCTTGAAGTATTCAGTTACTTTCTTAATTTGCGCATAATTTAGGTTCCGTAGCATTGCATTAGTTAATCGGTCCTTCCCAGGCGCTGTATGTTTCTAGGATGCCAGGTTGCCGCGAAAATCTCTGCTTCTGTTATGGGGGCGTCCAAACGGGGGCCCATCGTATACTTTCGAGTATGACTGAACAATTGGTTCCCCTATGTATCTTGCTCCTAGATTAATAAGACTTCACCACCTGTGCCCTTGAATTCTCCCACTGCGGTCTCAAGGGCGCGTGACGATTCTGATTTTGTTGCTGCTGGGTCTAACAAACTTCTAAGTGTGTTCCAGGTTTTCTTTGTGGCGAGGGTTCCCCCTTAGGGAATCACTAAGCTGCAGCCAATTTTCCGTTTCTAGTTTCTGCGCAGGCAGAACTAAACCGACATAGAATGGGATAAGACACAGCGCTGAACAAGCTTCGAGCCTTTATAGCTGAACGACCAGCTGCAAACAGCTAGAACAGCTGTGAAAGTTCACCACGTCTGCCCGAAATGGAACTCCAGGAACCGCTGTTGTGCGCTCCAAATCAAATTTAAACTTCGAAAGTTTCTTAAATTACAAAATAGGCGCATTAATTGCTAATCTTAAGAGACAGAATAATAGTCTGTCGAGGTTTTCTTTATTACACGTGGAAACTTAGGTGGCCTATGCCACAAAATCTGCCAGAAAGCAACCCTGGGTGTCAGACCAGCGCCCTTTCTGCAGCGAAGCTGTATACCTCTCGTTGGTCGGAAAATTTCGTGGCGTAAACACAAAGCGTCATCCTAACAATTGAAGGACAATGGCATATTTTGCTTTGTAATCAGGCATGCACCATACATGTACAGTGTACGTGTTTCAGCGAACACTTTCAAAATTTATTTAAGGTTGCCTGTGGCAGATAGCCCAATTCTAGTTACTGAGCTGGTCTACTCGAAGAGACGGACACAAAAATTGAAATGCCTATTCGACTATCAACAAAAATTACCTAATTAGATTTTTCACTAATTACCTGACGGCCCATATTGCAATTTACAAATTGTAGCCGTGGAGTTCATAAACCGGATCCACTTGGAATAATTTCTCAGGATAACACCAGTTTCGAGATATTAATTCCCGAACTTTGCGGAGAAATGCATTGACGTTCCAGTTAAGTTCGTGCTTCAATGCATACAGCGACGTTTTGTTAGGTAACTAACTGGAACGTCACTGCATTTCTCCGCAAAGTTCGGGAATTAATATCTCGAAACTGGTGTCATCCCGAGAATTCGTTCCAAGTGGATCTGTCTCCACAGCTACAACTTGTAAGTTGGAATATGGGCCATCAGGTATTTAGTTAAACACTTGATTAGTGAATTTCTGTTAATTATTCGATTATGCATTTCAATTTCTTGAGCAAGTAATGTCCGCCTCTTCGAGTAGACCAGCCCAGGAATTATAATTGTGCTATCTGCCACATGACTTCTATACGAATTTTCGAAAGTGTTCGCTGAAACACACTGTATATATATATATACAGGGTGTTTCAGCGAACTCTTTCAGAATTTAAGCTTTGCCTGTGGCAGATAGCCCAATTCTAGTTAATGAGCTGGTCTACTCGAAAAGGCGGACATTACTTGCACAAAAAATTGACATGCGTAATCGTCTAATTAACAAAAACTCACTAATTAAGTTTTTAACTAATTATATGATGGCCCAAATTGCAATTTAGAAGTTGTAGCCGTGGAGTTCGCAAGGCGGATACACTTGGAATTAATTCTCAGGATGACACCAGTTTCGAGATATTAATTCCCGAACTTTGCGGAGAAATGCATTGGCGTTCCAGTTAATTTTGTGCTTCAATGCATAAAGCGACATTTTTTAAAGAATTTAACTGGAACGCCAATGCATTTCTCCGCAAAGTTCGGGAATTAATATCTCGATACTGGTGTCATCCTGAGAATTAATTCCAAGTAAAATCCGCCTTGCGAACTCCACGGCTACAATTTGTAAATTGCAATATGGGCCATCAGATAATTAGTTAAAAACTTAATTAGTGAGTTTTTGTTAATTAGTCGATTATGCATGTCAATTTTTTGTGCAAGTAATGTCCGCCTCTTCGAGTAGACCAGCTCATTAACTAGAATTGGGCTATCTGCCACAGGCACACTTTAAGAATTTTTGAAAGTGTTCGCTGAAACACCCTGTGTATATATATATATATATATATATATATATATATATATATATATATATATATATATATATATATATATATATGTCATGGGTGTAAACTGTTCATCGTCAGCCCGAAGTCGAT
>NC_051163.1:21207846-21237984 GCF_013339745.2 Dermacentor silvarum
GAGTAGCCCAACTTGCCTAACAGCTTGGGCCCCTACGCGTGGGTTCGGGGTGGTGATACCGTTCTGGTCGTTGCATCAATCCCGCTTTGTCATCCGACTCTCCTCATGCCGTCGACATCACGCCATCCTTCTTCATACAGCTTTCTTGATCGTCACGCTGCCACTGCCATCATACACCCGTCGTCATTCCACTGTCATCGTGCCGTTGTCATGCCATCGTTGTCTTTTCATTGTCCTCATACAGTCGTCGTCATGCATTCGTTGTTAAATAGTCACGTGGTTGCCCTCGTGGTCGTTCCACTGTCATCATCCGACTCTCGTCAAGCCATCACCGTCATGCCGTTGTCGTGACGTCACTGTCATCAAGCTGCCCTTTCACCGTCATTTCCGTCATCGTCATACCGTTGTCTTTATGCTGTCGTCGTCATAGCACCTTCGACGATCCACCGACGACATTACTTGCTTGTCATTCCATCCTAATCATACGGTCATCATTCAGTATTGATTATTTCACTGTTGTCACAAGCCATTGTGTTCATCACGTCCTCGGGACAGGGACGTTATCGAGCATCCGTTGTCATGTCGCCGTCGTCAAGCTATCGTCGTTTTGCGCATTTGTCGTTCCATCGATATCTTTACCTATTTGCGATTCCATCGCCACTTCGTCGGCTTCGTACAGCCGTCGCCATGCATCCATGCTCATGGGCGACCTTCACCAGCAAGTGCCATAGCGAAATGGAAAGCTGTCGGAATATGTGGCATGGAACCAAGGCAACGAAAGTCTGGAAATTACCACAGCACGTGTTAAATAAACGTGACTTCCAGAGTATCGTCCGTCGCTACGTTGCTCGATTGCCATTCCCATTACCTTCGGCAGTTCTCGTGAGATGAGTTCTGCCATAATTCTTTTTCGCTTTTGATCTATCTGCCCAAACACTTACCTTCCCAGCTTCTGCTTGCATTGCAGTATTCAGACCTCTTAACCACTACGGTGCAATTGTGTGTGAAGATCACTGTTGTAAAATGTCGTCCATATGTTGCAGTTTGCAACATGCCACTTTGGTAGACTCGTGACGTAGAAGCAGCATGGTTAGGAAGAAACGGAGCAAGTGTTGGAGGGCAAAGGACAGTGTTACGCCATTGTTATGAGAGGTGGACATTGCAGAGTATAGAAGAATCGAATTCTCTAATGTGCTCTTATATCTGAATAGACAGACATTCCAAGAGTACTGAAAGTTGGGCGAGTTGGTATCTATTCATCTTGTAACTGCAGCGCGCACACGAGAAACGAGGATAAAAAGTGAAAGCGCTTGTCTGTCACTTTCACTTTTTGTCCTCGTTTCTCGTGTGCGCGCTGCAGTTACAAGATGAAGACATTCCAAGTTTTCGATAATATCAAACTGCAGCCATTATACCAGAGATCTAAACTCTGAACCTCGTGTCTATTTCTGAAAGTGCAGATTTCAGTAGCACGAATAAGCCCTTGCCAGTAGCCACTTTGTGCCCATCGTAATAATTTGCAGCAGACGCTCACAAAGTGCATTCTATTACAGGAGCAAGAAGACGCACTGCATAGTTACGTCAACTTGGACCTTTTGACAGGATGATTTCTATGTGTTTCGACAATATTGACGGGAGTCTTGGCTTGGAAGTATTTCTACTGGTCCGCAGTTTTCTGTGAGTGCTCACTAGCATTTCAGATTTTATTGCGTTATGTGTTTGGAAATAGTAGTCCAGCCAATGTAAGGGCATTAACGAAATCCTGTGGGTTAATATAACTTGTGACGAAATGCATCCCCTCTCAACACAACACCTGATACGGAAACATGGGCTCGCCTGGTGAATATATCATTGCTTAGATGTCTCCGACATACACACGTGTATACCAACAAATGCCGCCCCGCACCACCAGGATATCGTGCTTGGCATGCGTTTGGATTGGTGGTGTGATGACAAGCCGATCTTCTAACCGTACCTGACTTGCACGCTACGTTGATACCGTCACACTCCCATCCACTCCACAGACATTATTGATGTCATCTTTGATGCCACTTCATGGCAAAGAAGAGCCATTAGATTTTTGCGCGGAGGCCTCTAGCAAAGCCCTTAAAAGATTCGAAAGGGAAACAGCGCGAAAAAAACACAAGACAAGAAGGGAGACACTCACCAGCGCTGGTGTGTGTCTCCCTTCTTGTCTTGTGTTTTTTCGCGCTGTTTCCCTTTCGAGTATGTACCGACTAGCCCAAGCCTCTACGGCCTTCAAAGATTATTCTAACACATGGGTAAAGTGGGGTATTTCTCTCATTACGATTCTTACAAGCTACTATAATTCCACTCATTGCTTGACCATTTGCCAAGTTCGTTCTCCATACCTGTGACTATATTTGTTACTTGTTCAGCCTTCTAATATGCACTGCCAGTGCCAGTATTTAAAAAAATCGCTATAGTGTGAAATTAGGCCTATAAGAATCGCAGTGTGACGCGTGCGATTGCACCGATTTTTTTCGCTCCAGCCGCAGCATGTGAAACTGTCTTGACGCGCTCGCCTGTTTCCCATGCAAGCGATCTTGGTCGAAAAGCGGAGCGGCGGCCGTTGCTGGAGCTAACCTCCTCGCCCAAAACCTGCCTTTAAAGCGACGCGCGACACTGCAATCGAGATTGCAGCGTCGCGATAAAATCGAGATATTAAGAAATTGGTGAGTAGCGCCAGCGGCTACCAATGGTTAGGGTGCCTCGATGCCCAGCGCCGCCGTCCAGGGTGGAGACAACCCCGCTGGCGCCGCCATATTGTGTCACACGAGCTGAGACTCAGCTACGCTTGCGTTCATAAAGTGTTACTCGCGGTGCGCTTCCAAGTACTTTGCCTTGATGAGGATTTTTTTATCGGTGTCCCATCTGCATATCTTTATAACCAATAGCCGTTAACTCGTCGAAGGTCGAAGACGTAAATGTATGGCGCCGGGAACATGCCCCAAGTTGCCTAATTCAATCACATTTAATATGCCGTGTGTATGTTTAAAATACGCGCTATTTTTTTTTTTTTTTTTTGCGCTTCGATGCTTGGTATATAAGGTTTGCGACCCCCTGTGTGTGGAAGTTTTTCTTTTTCGCTGTTGTATTTTGGCTTACACGTCACGCCTCCTTTACTGTAGCCAGCCACTCGCGCACGGCGGTTAGTTTCCCTTGCGTTGCGCGTTCTCTTCGCGTTCGTTGCAATTATTTGACGATATCTCCGCGCAATTTTTGCTTTTTTTTGCCCACAAAACTGTGTGCTGACAGGATTAAGCTGGTGTAAAAATAACTGCGATGTGAAAATAAGGTTTAGTTAGTGCTGTAGAGAAAAATGTAACGTAACTTGTCTGTGTCAATCTTGCGTAGTATACACAAGAAATCAAACGATGCACAAAATACATTTACTTATAATGTCTAGTACAATCAATCATGCAAGAGATATGTACATGAAAAATTATATGTACTGTGTGGCGCCTGAAGGTCATGTTGAAAGACGAGATAAAAAAATTAATTCGCAAGGTAGGCTCGACACACAATTCGGGATAGAGTTTTTTTTTTATTTATTCATTACATGGGGGGGGGGGGGGGGTTTAAGTGAGTACATCAACCTTATTACACACAATATAAATCGAAAACAAGAATGCAAACAAGAAAACGCAACCGCGGGTAATGTTAATCAAGATATCCAGCCAGATATCCAGCCAGACTACATACATCAGCTACCATCGAATACGTCGCATCAGCCAAACACATCGATGGCGAGTACAGAACATTTCATAAATAACCATTAGAACACTGATAACTACATTGAAAAAATAAACAACAATGCATACATATCACGTACAAAAACCGTAAATGAAACTAAGACAGTCAAATACAGATTAGCAATGTTTTTCACTTCGAAAATATAGTCCATGATGATGTAGGGCTGTTGACTTTAACAGACGGCGCCCATCCTGTTGATTTCCCTCGTACTGGTCCTCTTCAAAGTGTTTCTAAGTACAGGTAAAACAACAAAAGTGATTATTGATATGAAAAGTTGCCTTGTAAATACAGACAACCCATTACAGTGCTTAAAAATAAATTTTCGCACGATGCCCCTTAACTCTACTACACCTGGGCATACCGTGCACAGGCATTTAAAGACCGTCACAGTACCCACTACGATCGGGAATGAGCACGAATGACCATCGGCTTAATATGTACAAGTCTAAAAAATCAGCTATGTAACGTAACACCCTGAGGTCCGCAAGATGTCTCCTGAGAAATTAGAGAAAATCACAATGTTTCGCTTACCACGTACAAAACAGCCGCTCTCCCCAGACGAAGGACTGCGTTCTTTAGTCCCAAATAACCAGTACCGAAAAAAGAAAAGAAACAAGAGACACACACGATGTGTGCTTCCCGTGAAAAAGGAAAATAGGTGGCTTACGTGACGATTCGTAGCTAATGTAAGACTATTTCGCGGCTAAGCATCTTCGTCAGTCCTTAAAATAAGGGTACAGACTGCGCCCATCAAAACGAAAAAAGCCTATGCGACGCGCGCGCGCAAACCATACGCTACTCAGACAGCATCGGTGCAGTGCTTACTTAGTTCGTGAGCGAACGTAGGTACGTGAGCGAGGATCAGAGAATACTTTGTTATTTAAATGAAAAACACGGTGCGGTAGTCTAAACATTCTTGACACTTACCTCGCAAATGCAGGAGTTATCCGTTGCCTTCCAGTGATCGCGCTTTACTTGGGCTTCCCATCTCTTCCGTCGCTCTGGGTCCCGGGGGAAGCGAAAACAACGCAGTCCTTTACGCGTCGATCCGGCGCACTTGGGAACACAACAGCCCGTCATGTCGACACGATGCACTTGATAGCTTGTCAGTCATGCGGCTGAACACTGTCTAGCAAGTAGAAGCGTCCGCGAAGCATCCGCGCGCACTGTGCCTCGAACTCAGCACCGGCACCAAGCAATCGCAACGGCTCGCTGTGACACAATATGGCGTCGCAGCGAGAAAGCGGCGGCGCGGGGGCAGTCAAAGGTTGGCACCACCCTGAACGGCGGCGCTGGCATCGAGGCACCCTAATGGCGGTCAAAGTGCCGCCGTTCAGGGTGGTGCCAACCTTTGACCGCCCCCGCGCCGCCGCTTTCTCGCTGCGACGCCATATTGCGTCACAGCGAGCCGTTGCGATTGCTTGGTGCCGGTGCTGAGTTCAAGGCACAGTGCGCGCGGATGCTTCGCGGACGCTTCTACTTGCTAGACAGTGTTCAGCCGCATGACTGACAAACTATCAAGTGCATCGTGTCGACATGACAGGCTGTTGTGTTCCCAAGTGCGCCGGATGGACGCGTAAAGGACTGCGTTGTTTTCGCTTCCCCCGGGACCCAGAGCGACGGAAGAGATGGGAAGCCCAAGTAAAGCGCGATCACTGGAAGGCAACGGATAACTCCTGCATTTGCGAGGTAAGTGTCAAGAATGTTTAGACTACCGCACCGTGTTTTTCATTTAAATAAGAAAGTATTCTCTGATCCTCGCTCACGTCCCTATATACATTAGCTCACGAACTAAGTAAGCACTGCACCGATGCTGTCTGAGTAGCGTATGGTTTGCGAGCTCGCGTCGCATAGGCTTTTTTCGTTTTGATGGGCGCAGTCTGTACCCTTATTTTAAGGACTGACGAAGATGCTTAGCCGCGAAATAGTCTTACATTAGCTACGAATCGTCACGTAAGCCACCTATTTTCCTTTTTCACGGGAAGCACACATCGTGTGTCTCTTGTTTCTTTTCTTTTTTTTTTTTCTTTTTTCGGTACTGGTTATTTGGGACTAAAGAACGCAGTCCTTCGTCTGGGGAGAGCGGCTGTTTTGTACGTGGTAAGCGAAACATTGTGATTTTCTCTGATTTCTCAGGAGACATCTTGCGGACCTCAGGGTGTTACGTTACATAGCTGATTTTTTAGACTTGTACATATTTGTAGCGTGGTGATCGTAAGCCGATGGTCATTCGTGCTCATTCCCGATCGTAGTGGGTACTGTGACGGGTCTTTAAATGCCTGTGCACGGTATGCCCAGGTGTAGTAGAGTTAAGGGGCATCGTGCGAAAATTAATTTTAAGTACTGTAATGGGTTCTCTGTATTTACAAGGCAACTTTTCATATCAATAATCACTTTTGTTGTTTTACCTGTACTTAGAAACACTTTGAAGGGGACCAGTACGAGGGAAATCGACAGGATGGGCGCCGTCTGTTAAAAGTCAACAACCCTACATCATCATGGACTATATTTTCGAAGTGAAAAACATTGCTAATCTGTATTTGACTGTCTTAGTTTCATTTACGGTTTTTGTACGTGATATGTATGCAGTGTTGTTTATCTTTTCAATGTAGTTATCAGTGTTCTAATGGTTATTTATGAAATGTTCTGTACTCGCCATCGATGTGTTTGGCTGATGCGACGTATTCGATGGTAGCTGATGTATGTATTCTGGCTGGATATCCGGCTGGATATCTTGATTAATATTACCCGCGGTTGCGTTTTCTTGTTTGCACTCTTGTTTTCGATTTATATTGTGCGTAATAAGGTTGATGTACTCACTTGAACCCCCCCCCCCCCCCCATGTAATGAATAAATAAAAAAAAAACTCTCTCTATCCCGAATTGTGTGTCGAGCCTACCTTGCGAATTAATTTTTTAATCTCGTCTTTCAACATGACCTTCAGGCGCCACACAGTACATATAATTTTTCATGTACATATCTCTTGCATGATTGATTGTACTAGACATTATAAGTAAATGTATTTTGTGCATCGTTTGATTTCTTGTGTATACTACGCAAGATTGAAACAGACAAGTTACGTTACATTTTTCTCTACAGCACTAACTAAACCTTATTTTCACATCGCAGTTATTTTTACACCAGCTTAATCCTGTCAGCACACAGTTTGGGCAAAAAAAGCAAAAATTGCGCGTAGATATCGTCAAATAATTGCAACGAACGCGAAGAGCACACGCAACGCAAGGGAAACTAACCGCCGTGCGCGAGTGGCTGGCTACGGTAAAGGAGGCGTGACGTGTAAACCAAAATACAACAGCGAAAAAGAAAAACTTCCACACACAGGGGGTGGCAAATTTTATATACCAAGCATCGAAGCGCAAAAAAAATATATATAGTGCGTATTTTAAACATACACACGGCATATTAAATGTGATTGAATTAGGCAACTTGGGGATGTTCCTGGCGCCATACATTTACGTCTTCGACCTTCGACGAGTTAACGGCTATTGGTTATAAAGATATGCAGATGGGACACCCATGAAAAAATCCTCATCAAGGCAAAGCACTTGAAGCGCGCCGCGAGTAACACTTTGTGAACGCAAGCGTAGCTGAGTCTCAGCTCGTGTGACACAATATGGCGGCGCCAGCGGGGTTGTCTCCACCCTGGACGGCGGCGCTGGGCATCGAGGCACCCTAGGCACCCTATCAATGGTGGAGCGTCCGCGAGCAGTAACGCCAGGAGTACGCGAGAGGTTCGGTGGTGGCACGTTTTTTGGCACGCCTGGCATACTTTTCTAGCAGACGACCACCAGTGACAAACGAACGGATAGAAGCTCCCATTCGCATGGCGCTAAACAGCATGTCCGTGGCAGCGTCTACCTTAATTTTTTTTTTGTTATTGTTTGTCAGGCCCGCGTGGCCACGAATAATGCGAGGAGAAGCAGCAGTCATTGTTTCTCGTTCGCGACGCACGCAACTGCTATTCTTCTCTCTCTGTGGGCGTGCGGGCTCGTAGTTACATTTTGTGCTTCCTTGGTCAAGACTCGCCCCATATTTACTAGGACCAAGTCATAAATGTACCTGGCCACTGGCCGCTGCCCATCTGCTCGAATGCCTTGAGCAGAACGCTTCTTTTTTGTCCGCGCCGATCGGGATTGGCCCGCACACCACCAACGATGGCTACGCGTGGAGCGGTGATTTGAGTCGCAATTGAATCTGATTGTGCTTGCGCTAAGCTACGTGCCGTAAAGATGGAAAAGCCGTTCTGCGTTTTTGAGGGAAACTGCAGAGGGAATTTTCTACGCAATAATATAACATAAAACGTGAACATCTCTGCATAAATATACAGGGCCAATATTAAACCGAACCTCGTGAGTATTCAGCACAACAAAGATTGGCTAACTCCATAGCTTCGGGGGGGAAATTGCATTTGATTCCATTCGGCGTTATATTGAACTTCTATATAGTAGAACTGGTATAACAATTTCATAAACCCATTTATAAGAGTAGGCCGTACTGTAGGTATATCGTGACTTCTGTGTACGTAAGTTACCACATAGCATGCTTAAATATTGTTATGGAATGCTATGAGATTTCCGAGCAGGTCCAGCACCATGTTTTCATGCCCACAATTTACAAGCAATAAACTTTGCGGCAAATATGTTTTTTTTTCTTATATTTAATTCGATATTCGCATTTTCTTTTGTTGGAGTGGAAATTCAATGAGAAATATACTATTCGGTACCGAATAGTATATTTCTAATTGAATTGTAGGTGTAGGTGTGTATACACACCTGCATTTCAGTACTGCTTTAAATAACCCATAAATAGCTACTTGGTGGTAGGAAATTTTCTAGCCATGCCAATGTTATTGGCCTGCTTAGGGTAGCACGCTGTACCAATTTATTTGGCTAGTTTTTGTTTGTACCTAATAAGTATTTTCCCCCTTGGTTTTAACATCTCCGTTCTTTCTTATTTGCAGATTAAGGCCATGCTGCCTTCTTTTTCTTCGGCATTTTCTTTTGTTAATCTGACGGAGGCCTGGACAGCATTATTAATTGGTTGGTGCCTCGAAAAAAGTTATTTGAAATACAAAATCTACAGGAGAATGTACAGAAGAAGAGTCTTCGTTCATATTATGGAAAGGCCGCAATTTATACAAAGAATACAGAAATATCTGGAGATATCAATGCATCTGGAGCTAATCATCCTTGGGTTACCGTTGTTGGATGCGGTGGCCTTTCCGATCGTCCATGGTGGAATTGTCATTTTTTATTTGGCTTGTTGCCAGCGATATATGAGGGCAACAGAAGCGGACGTCGTAACGTGTTGCCCCAATTTAACCACGGTACGTATTTAGTAGTACATATGTGCCTTCGCGTAGTGTTTGTGACAAATCAGTAGATATTTGTATTTGAAAAATATTCCATATGATGGGAGACGGTTGAGCATTGGAAATACAGGGCATTTCGTATTTATTTAGCATTTCTCATTAAAATTATTTGCTGCTCGATAAAGACATCAGGAGCATATACAAGTCAGCCGGCATCCCAAGAAATTTTTTTATGTTGCTGGTATTTTTTTACCTGTTCTGTCGGAGACATCCATCCATCCATCCCAGCTTCATGAGAGTAGGTTCATGAAGCTGAAATGACGACAATGCTGTGACCACGATGACACAACGCCAAGAGCACATATCTAGTGGTCCAAGCAGGTGGACCACTTGCGCCACTGGGTCAGCGTGAGAGGACGGACGGACGGACGGACGTCAGCATTGTCGTCACTTCAGCGTCATGAACCTACTCTCACCATGCCGTAGTCACAACGCCATCGTCCTCATACAGTCGTCATGTATTCGTGGCCGCACTGCCATATTGATGCCCTCGTGGTCGTTCACTCGTCTTTATTCAAGCTTCACGATGTCACTCTCCTCATGACGTCTTCGTGACGCCTTCTGTTTCGATCGAGTAGCCCAACTTGCCTAACAGCTTGGGCCCCTACGCGTGGGTTCGGGGTGGTGATACCGTTCTGGTCGTTGCATCATTCCCGCTTTGTCATCCGACTCTCCTCATGCCGCCGACATCACGCCATCCTTCTTCATACAGCTTTCTTGATCGTCACGCTGCCACTGCCATCATACACCCGTCGTCATTCCGCTGTCTTCGTGCCATTGTCATGCCATCGTTGTCACTGCATTGTCCTCATACAGTCGTCGTCATGCATTCGTTGTTAAATAGTCACGTGGTTGCCCTCGTGGTCGTTCCACTGTCATCATCCGACTCTCGTCCCGCCGTCACTGTCATGCCCTTGCCGTGACGCCACTGTCATCAACCTGTCCTTTCACCGTCGTCATCATTTCCGCCATCGGCATCCCGTTGTCTTTATGCTGTCGTCGCCATAGCACCTTCGACGATCCACCGACGACATTACTTGCTTGTCATTCCATCCTAATCATACGGTCATAATTCAGTATTGATCATTCCACGGTTGTCATGCCATTGTGGTCATCGCGTCCTCGGGACACAGACGTTATCGAGCATCCGTTGTCATATCGTCGTCATCACGCTATCGTCGTTTTACGCCTTCGTCGTTCCATCGATATCTTTACCTATTTGCGATTCCATCGCCACTTCGTCGGCTTCGTACAGCCATCGCCATGCATCCATGCTCGTGGGCGACCTTGACAAGCGAGTGCCATAGCGAAATGGAAAGCTGTCGGAATATGTGGCATGGAACCAAGGCAACGAAAGTCTGGAAATTACCACAGCACGTGTTAAATAAACGTGACTTGCAGAGTATCGTCCGTCGCTACGTTGCTCGATTGCTATTCGCGTTACTTTCGGCAGTTCTCGCGAGATGAGTTCTGCCACAATTATTTTATTTCGCTTTTGATCTATCTGCCCAAACACTAACCTTCCCAGCTTCTGCTTGCATTGCAGTATTCAGACCTCTTAACCACTACGGTGCAATTGTGTGTGAAGATCACTGTTGTAAAATGTCGTGCATATGTTGCAGTTTGCAACGTGCCACTTTGGTGGACTCGTGACGTAGAAGCAGCATGGTTAGGAAGAAATGGAGCAAGTGTTGGAGGGCAAGTGACAGTGTTACGCCATTGTTATGAGAGGTGGACATTGCAGAGTATAGAAGAGCTCTGTAATCCATTAGATCATAGAATTCTCTAATGTGCTCTTATATCTGAATAGACAGACATTCCAAGTTTTCGATAATATCAAACTACAGCCATTGTACCCGAGATCTAAACTCTGAACCTCGTGTCTATTTCTGAAAGTGCAGATTTCAGTAGCACGAATAAGCCCTTGCCAGTAGCCACTTTGTGCTCATCGTAATAATTTGCAGCAGACGCTAACAAAGTGCATTCTATTACAGGTTGAAACGACTCAACTTGGACGGTGTGCTAACGTGCACCTCTGGAATTCATGTGCACTTTGTCTACTGACTTTATTAAGGAAATTCTTTGATTGGTATCAGTTATACTGGCCTTCAGTGTTGTGTGAGTGCTCACTGGCATTTCAGATTTTATTGCGTTATGTGTTTGGAAACAGCAGCCCAGCCAATGTAAAGGCATTAGCAAAATCCTGTGGGTTAATATAACTTGCGACGAAATGCACCCCTCTCAACTTAACACAACACCTGATACGGAAACATGCGATCGCTTGGTGAATACATCATTGCTTAGATGTCTCCGACATACATACGTGTATACCAAAAAATGCCGCCCCGCACCACCAGGATATCGTGCTTGGCATGCCTTTGGATTGGTGGTGTGATGACAAGCCGATCTTTTAACCGTACCTGACTTGCACGCTACGCTGATACCGTCACACTTCCGTCGACTCCACAGATATTATTGATTTCATCTTTGATGCTACTTCATGGCAAAGAAGAGCCAATAGATTTTTGTGTGGAGGCCTCTAGCAAAGCCCGTCAAAGACTCTTCTAACACATGTTACGGTAAAGTGGGGTATTTCTCTCATTATGGCACTTACAGCTACGATAATCCCGCTCATTGCTTGACCATTTGCCAAGTTCGTTCTCGATACCTGTGACTATATTTCTTGTTCGTTCAGCGTCCAAATAAATTTGCACTGGCCATTTATTTATTTATTTATTTATTTATTTATTTATTATTTATTTATTTATTTATTATTTATTTATTTATTTATTTATTTATTTATTTATTTATTTATTTATTATTTATTTATTTATTTATTTATTTATTTATTTATTTATTTATTTATTTATTTATTTATTTATTTATTTATTTATTTATTTATTTATTTATTTATTTATTTATTTATTTATTTATTTATTTATTTATTTATTTATTTATTTATTTATTTATTTATTTATTTATTTATTGCAATACCCTCAGGGCCCAAGCGGCATTACAGAGGGGGTGGGTCGATTCTGATCAAACAAGCGCAATAATGTAAACAATTCAATCAGTCATTCGATCCTTGCTCTCTTCGCCAAGTACATATCCCATTTTCAAAATGATGCGTTTATGGTCACTTTCTATGTTGCTAGACCCTTGCTCGTCAATGAACTTTTCTCTCAACTTATCTTAAGTACCCTCTGTCACCAGACAGTAATTAGTGCTCGATTGACCATTTCTGACTTCCCATGTGATCATCCCATGATTAACTTCCCGTTGTTGTCGGTATAACTGTCTAGATCCTGTACGTGGGCATTCATGTCACCTAACAGGGTAATTACGACATTACTCCCGAAACTCTTACAAGTCCAGAATCTGTACAGCTGCGATGAAGTCGACCATGGGGCAGTGCGGTTGGCGTAACTCTATGGGAACCATTTTTTAAATATATATTGCCTAGCAATGCCTCATTTTTCGCAAATTGAATTTTAGGCCCTTAATCCCGACAACGGCCTCACACGATATGCGGCGTCTAGTTTAATTTCACTGCTTGAATTTTCTTCCTGGAACACTCTTGTTCACCCGTTTAAAATGCATTGGGTGATTTTAAATGCTCATTGCAGCCCAGCGAGAACTCGGCCTCTAATTGCACCATAGTGGTATATACTATACGTCTCTCGCTATAAGTTGGTGCAGATTCGTTTTATTCCACCTGCAAATTTTTTTCTTGAGGCTCTTGTGCAGGCCTGATAAGCGGCGAAGCAGCACTAAAGAAGGTATCGATTCGTCCGTGATTGTATTTGAGGAAACGCGTTCGTCGATCATGTAAAAACTCTTGCACTCAAGCGTGCACCTATGATGCACATTCGTACCCATATATGCACAAGGAAGGATGACACTACCACATTCCCCAACAAGCAGCCGACCGAATCGCTTTATGGAATGACATCCAAGCTTTAAGCCTGGCTACGCGTGCTTTTTTTTTCCTCAAATGTCGGCGCATGCCAAGATGTTTTATTTGGTACTTAGAAAAGTGAGCATTAGGTTGTAGTTCAACTTATGAAATCCGCAATTACACTGAATGAACGAGCTATTTACTAAGCAACTACATACTTCAGCTAGTTAATATGATTATACTCACTGTAGTGATTACTAGTTACTAACATGCTAACTTCTCGCGGTTTCACGCGCCTGTAATGTCTTGGATATAAAAGGAAATATCATAAAACGAATAATTGAACCATGAGGCCTGCTGGGAACTGGTATGATAAAGTGAATAGTGATAATGAAGTATTTACTATAGCGAAGCTGTTTATGGCGAGGGTTCCGCGCATTCTTGTTCTGCGTCAGCAAAAGCTCAGGTCCTCAATTTGACGCAAAATTGTTCGATTCTGTGCAAAAGATTATACGTTTCATCACTTGGATATGCATTTTGAGTAGATGAGTTAGTTATCAATAGGTACAATTTTAAGATCAGTAGTAGACTCTCAGGCAGATAATAAAGGTTTCTCAAAAGATTTGCCGCTGTGCGACCGGCATCGGCCATGTCAACGTTCGCACCACCCTCGCCTTGTGGTCGTTCCAAGCGCTTGTGTATCTATTTTCCGTATCTAAATTCTGTGTCACCGCAGTGTCGTATGCTAAATAGCTTCGGTGGCCATATCCACCTTCACGGAGTAGAATGGCTTATGATTTTTTTTTTTATTTGACTGGCACAACAGTTGTTTTTATTCGTGTACCTCGTCATAAGGGTCATTCGTACTTTATTTAAATGACCATATTGGTTAACATTGCTAGCTGGTAACGCTGAGTCTACCATTCATACAGTACAGCATTGTGTCATGGATATATTCACATGAACTCATTTCAACAGGGATTCATTTATGATAACTAGGAGTGGCTGGACTGAGTTACTAGTGATTACGAACCATTTATTCAGTATGACAGTGTTGGACTTTACACATATACGTCGTCATTCATATCAATCCAAAAGTAGCTTAAATGAGTATTGCTTTGGTTATTGCTGCTGACCGATTACGCCCGGTTATTCGTGATCACTAGTGATACACTGTTTGATGTTTTCGTATTTTATATACTATAGGTTAATAGATATAAAAATTATAGGTAAATTTTAATTATAAATTATAATTAAAATTATTATAATTCTCAACATAATTACAATTATAACTCTCAACCTCGTGTCTATTTCTGAAAGTGCAGACGCTGACAAAGTGCATTCTATTACAGGAGCAAGAAGACACACTGGATAGTTACGTCAACTGGCACCTCTTGACAGGATGTTTTCTATGTGTTTCGACAATATTGAGGGGAGTCTTGGCTTGGAAGGAGTTCTACTGGTCCGCAGTTTTTTGTGAGTGCTCACTGGCATTTCAGACTTTATTGCGTTATGTGTTTGGAAATAGTATCCCAGCCAATGGAAGGGCATTAACGAAATCCTGTGGGTTAATATAACTTGCGACGAAATGCACCCCTCTCAACACAACACCTGATACGGAAACATGCGCTCGCTTGGTGAATACATCATTGCTTACGTGTCTCCGACATACATACATGTATACCAACAAATGCCGCCCCGCACCACCAGGATATCGTGCTCGGCATGCCTTTGGATTGGTGGTGTGATGACAAGCAGATCTTTGTAACCGTACCTGACTAGCACGCTACGCTGATACCATCACACTCCCATCCACTCCACAGACATTATTGATTTGATCTTCGATACCACTTCCTGACAAAGATGCGCCAATAGGTTTTTTGCGCGGAGGCCTCTAGCAAAACCCTTCAAAGATTATTATAACACATGGATAAAGTGGGGTATTTCTCTCATTACGATACTTACAAGCTTCTATAATTCCACTCATTGCTTGACCATTTGCAAAGTTCGTTCTCGATACCTGTGACTATATTTGTTATCTGTTCAGCGTTCAAATATGCACGGCCAGTGCCAGTATCTAAAAATATCGCTATCGTGTGAAATGAGCCCTATAAGAAATCGCAGTGTGACGCGTGCGATCGCACCGATTTTTTTTCGCTCCAGCCGCAGCATGTGAAACTGACTTGACGCGCTCGCCTGTTTCCCATGCAAGCGATCTTGGTCGAAAAGCGGCGCGGCGGCCGTTGCAGGAGCTACTCTCCTCGCCCAAAACCTGCCTTTAAAGCCACGCGCGAAACTGCAATCGAGATAACAGTGTCGCGATAAAATCTTGATTTTAAGAAATTCGCTAGTGGCGCCAGCGGCTACCAATGGTGGAGTGTCCGCGAGCAGTGACGCGTAGAGTACGTGAGAGGTGCGGTGGTGGCACGTTTTTTGGCACGCCTGGCACACTTTTCTAGCAGACGACCTCCACTGACGAACGAACGGATAGAAGCTTCCATTCGCATGGCGCTAAACAGTATGTCCGTGGCAGCGTCTACCTTAATTTTTTTTTATTGTGGTGAGGCCCGTGTGGCCACGAATAATGCGAGGAGAAGCAGCAGTCAATGTTTCTCGTTCGCGACGCACGCAACTGCTATTCTTCTCTCTGTGTGGTCGTGCGGGCTCGTAGTTAGATTTTGTGCTTCCTTGGTCAAGACTCGCCCCATATTTACTAGGACCAAGTCATAAATGTACCTCGCCACTGGCCGCTGCCCATCTGCTCGAATGCCTTGAGCAGAACGCTTCTTTTTTGTCCGCGCCGATCGGGATTGGCCCGCACAACACCAGCGATGGCTACGCGTGGAGCGGTGATTGAGTCGCAATTGAATCTGATTGTGCTTGCGCTAAGCTACGTGCCGTAAAGATGGAAAAGCCGTTCTGCGTTCTTGAGGGAAACTGCAGAGGGAATTTTCTACGCAATAATATAACATAAAACGTGAACATCTCTGCATAAATATACAGGTCCAAAATTAAACCGAACCTCGTGAGTATTCAGCACAACAAAGATTGGCTAACTCCATAGCTTCGGGGGGGAAATTGCATTTGATTCCATTCGACGTTATATTGAACTTCTATTGTAGAACTAGGCTGCACTCAGGGCTGGTATAACAATTTCATAAACCCATTTATAAGAGTAGGCCGTACTGTAGGTATATCGTGACTTCTGTGTACGTAAGTTACCACATAGCATGCTTAATTATTGTTATGGAATGCTACGAGATTTCCGAGCAGGTCCAGAACCGTGTTTTCATGCCCACAATTTACAAGCAATAAACTTTGCGACAAATATGTTTTTTTTTCTTATATTTAATTCGAGATTCGCATTTTCTTTTGTTGGAGTAGAAATTCAATTAGAAATATACTATTCGGTATTCATACACACCTACATTTCAGTACTCCTTTAAATAACCCATAAATAGCTACTTGGTCGTAGGAAATTTTCTAGCCATGCCATTGTTATTGGCCTGCTTAGGGTAGCACGCTGTACCAATTTATTTGGCTAGTTTTTGTTTGTACCTAATAAGTATTTTCCCCCTTGGTTTTAACATCTCCGTTCTTTCTTATTTGCAGATTAAGGTCATGCTGCCTTCTTTTTCTTCTGCATTTTCTTTTGTTAATCTGATGGAGGCCTGGACAGCGATATTAATTGGTTGGTGCCTTGAAAAAAGTTATTTGAAATACAAAATCTACACGAGAATGTACAGAAGAAGAGTCTTCGTACACATTATGGAAAGGTCGCAATTTCTACAAGGAATACAGAAATATCTGCAGATATCCAGGCATCTGGAGCCAGTCATCCTTGGGTTACCGTTTTTGGATTCGGTGGCCTTTCCGATCCTCCACGCAGGAATAGTCATTTTCTATTTGGCTTGTTGCCAGGGATTCATGAGGGCAACAGAAGCGGACATAGTAACGTGTTGTCCCAACTTAACCACGGTACGTATTTAGTAGTACATATGTGCCTTCGCGTAGTGTTTGTGACAAATCAGTAGATATTTGTATTTGAAAAATATGCCATATGACGGAAGACGGTTGAGCACTGGTAATACAGGGCATTTCGTATTTATTTAGCATTTCTCATTAAAATTATTTGCTGCTCGATAAAGACATCAGGAGCATATACAAGTCAGCCGGCATCCCAAGAAATTTTTTTATGTGGCTGGTATTTTTTTTGCCTATTCAGTCATTTTCAACCTGCCTGCCTATCTTATCTATCTATTTATCTATCCATCTTTTCTTCTTTCTTTCTGGAGTTTTACGTGCCAAAACCAGTTCTGGTTATGAGGCATGCCGTAGTGAAACGCTCCGGATTAATTTCGACCACCTGGGGTTCTTTAACGTGCACTACAACGCAAGCACACGGGCGTTCTTGCATTTCGCCTCTATCGAAATGCGCCCGCCGGGGCCGGGATTCGATCCCGCGACCTCGTGCTCAGCAGCGCAACGCCTTAGCTGACTGAGCCACCCCGGTGGGTATATCTATCTAGATAATCTATCTACCTATCTATCTCTTTCTATCTATCTATCATCTATCTATCTCTTTCTATCCATCTCTTTCTATCTATCTGTCATCTATATATCATCTATCTATCTATCTATCTATCTATCTATCTATCTATCTATCTATCATCTATCTATCTATCTATCTATATCTATCATCTATCTATCGTATCTATCTATCTATCTATCTATCTACTATCATCTATCTATCCATCTATTGAGCGATCCATCCATCCATCCATCCACCCAGTGGCGCAAGTTGTCGACCTGCTTGGGCCACCAGATAAGTGTTCCCGGTCGTGTTGTTATCGTGGTGATTACTATGTCGTCATTTCAGCTTCTTCAACCTACTCTCACCATGCCGTAGTCACAACGCCATCGTCCTCTTACAGTCGTCATATATTTATTGTCATACCACCATATTGATGCCGTCGTGGTTGTTCAATTGTCGTTATTCAAGCTACAGATGTCACTCTCGTCATCATGTCTTCGTGACGCCTTCTGTTTCGATCGAGTGGTCCAAGTTGCCTAACAGCTTGGGCCACTAGGCGTGGGTTCGGGGTGGTGATACCGTTCTGGTCGTTGCATCATTCCAACTTTGTCATCCGACTCTCCTCATGCCGTCGACATCACGCCATCACCGCCACACAGTCATCGTCACCATGTTGTCGACTTATCACTGTCATCAATTCAGTAACGCCATCTCACTGCATTCGTGGCATTGTCTTCATACCGCCTTCGTCTTTTTGTCGACGTCAATCTTTCTTGGCCATTGTATTGTGATCATAGTGTCGCCATGCCATCGAGATTGCGCAATACTCTTAGTCACATGGTCACCGTCAGACAGTCGCCATCGTGCCTCCATTGTCAGACCTTCGTCGTGATACCATCGTGCCTCCATCGCCAGTCCAGCTGCG
The DNA here is from genome assembly GCF_013339745.2 of Dermacentor silvarum. Lineage (NCBI taxonomy): Eukaryota > Metazoa > Arthropoda > Arachnida > Ixodida > Ixodidae > Dermacentor > Dermacentor silvarum. Next base: position 21,226,373 of record NC_051163.1, read on the forward strand.
CCATCCGACTCTCACCATGTAATCCTCGTGACGCCATCCTTCTTCATACAGCTTTCTTGATCGTCATGCAGCCACTGCCATCATAAACCCGTCGTCGTCCCATTGTCATCATGCCCTTGTCGTGCCATCGTTGCCACTGCATTGTCCTCATACAGTGGTCGCCATGCATTCGTTGTTAAACAGTCACGTCGATGCCCTCGTTATCGTTCCACTGTCATCATCCGACTCTCGTCCCGCCGTCACCATCATGCCCTTGCCGTGACGTCACTGTCATGAAGCTGTCCTTTCACCGTCGTCATCATTTCCACCATCGTCATCCCGTTGTCTTTATGCTGTAGTCGTCATAGCATCTTCGACGATCCACCGACGACATTACTTGCTTGTCATTCCATCCTAATCATGCGGTCATCTTTCAGTATTGATCATTCCACGGTTGTCATGTCATTGTGGTCATCGCGTCCTTGGGACACAAACGTCATCAAGCATCCGTTGTCCTATCGCCGTCGTCATGCCTTCTTGATCGTGCCATATTCGTCATTACCACATCTTGACCCGGTTGCCGTCACACAGCCCTCGTCAAGCTATCGTCGTTTTACGCCTTTGCCGTTCCATCGATATCTTTACCTATTTTCGATTCCATCGCCACTGCGTCGGCTTCGTGCAGCGTCACACCACCACAGCACGTGTTAAATAAACGTGACTTCGGGAATATCGTCCGTCGCTACGTTGCTCGATTGCTATTCCCATTACCTTCGGCAGTTCTCGCGAGATGAGTTCTGCCATAATTCTATTTCGCTTTTGATCTATCTGCCCAAACACTAACCTTCCCAGCTTCTGCTTGCATTGCAGTATTCAGACCTCTTAACCACTACGGTGCAATTGTGTGTGAAGATCACTGTTGTAAAATGTCGTGCGTATGTTGCAGTTTGCAACGTGCCACTTTGGTGGACTCATGACGTAGAAGCAGCATGGTTAGGAAGAAACGGAGCAAGTGTTGGAGGGCAAGTGACAGTGTTACGCCATTGTTATGAGAGGTGGACATTGCAGAGTATAGAAGAGCTCTGTAATCGATTAGATCATCGAATTCTCTAATGTGCTCTTATATCTGAATAGACAGACATTCCAAGTTTTCGATAATATCAAACTACAGTCATTGTACCCGAGATCTAAACTCTGAACCTCGTGTCTATTTCTGAAAGTGCAGATTTCAGTAGCACGAATAAGCCCTTGCCAGTAGCCACTTTGTGCTCATCGTAATAATTTGCAGCAGACGCTCACAAAGTGCATTCTATTACAGGAGCAAGAAGATGCACTGGATAGTTAAAGTTGTTGTTGTGGTAAACTTGGACCTGTTGACAGGATGTTTTCTATGTCCTTCGACAATATTGAGGGGAGTCTTGGCTTGGAAGGAGTTCTACTGGTCCGCAGTTTTCTGTGAGTGCTCACTGGCATTTCAGACTTTATTGCGTTATGTGTTTGGAAATAGTATCCCAGCCAATGGAAGGGCATTAACGAAATCCTGTGGGTTAATATAACTTGCGACGAAATGCACCCCTCTCAACTTACAACAACTGATACGGAAACATGCGCTCGCTTGGTGAATACATCATTGCTTACGTGTCTCCGACATACATACATGTATACCAACAAATGCCGCCCCGCACCACCATATCGTGCTCGGCATGCCTTTGGATTGGTGGTGTGATGACAAGCAGATCTTTGTAACCGTACCTGACTAGCACGCTACGCTGATACCATCACACTCCCATCCACTCCACAGACATTATTGATTTGATCTTCGATACCACTTCCTGACAAAGATGCGCCAATAGGTTTTTTGCGCGAAGGCCTCTAGCAAAACCCTTCAAAGATTATTATAACACATGGATAAAGTGGGGTATTTCTCTCATTACGATACTTACAAGCTTCTATAATTCCACTCATTGCTTGACCATTTGCAAAGTTCGTTCTCGATACCTGTGACTATATTTGTTATCTGTTCAGCGTTCAAATATGCACTGCCAGTGCCAGTATTTAAAAAAATCGCTATCGTGTGAAATGAACCCTATGAAAATCGCAATGTGACGCGTGCGATCGCACCGATTTTTTTCGATCCAGCCGCAGCATGTGAAACAGGCTTGACGCGCTCGCCTGTTTCCGATGCAAGCGATCTTGGTCGAAAAGCGGCGCGGCGGCCGTTGCAGGAGCTAACCTCCTCGCCCAAAACCTGCCTTTAAAGCGACGCGCGACACTGCAATCGAGATTGCAGTGTCGCGATAAAATCGATATTTAAAGAATTCGCGAGTGGCGCTAGCGGCTACCAAACAAAGGTGGAGCGTCCGCGAGCAGTGACGCGTAGAGTACGTGAGAGGTGCGGTGGTGGCACGTTTTTTGGCACGCCTGGCATACTTTTCTAGCAGACGACCTCCACTGACGAACGAACGGATAGAAGCTTCCATTCACATGGCGCTAAACGGTATGTCCGTGGCAGCGTCTACCTTAATTTTTTTTTTTTTTGTTATTGTTGGTCAGGCCCGCGTGGCCACGAATAATGCGAGGAGAAGCAGCAGTCAATGTTTCTCGTTCGCGACGCACGCACCTGCTATTCTTCTCTCTGTGTGGGCGTGCGGGCTCGTAGTTAGATTTTGTGCTTCCTTGGTCAAGACTCGCCCCATATTTACTAGGACCAAGTCATAAATGTACCTGGCCACTGGCCGCTGCCCATCTGCTCGAATGCCTTGAGCAGAACGCTTCTTTTTTGTCCCCGCCGATCGGGATTGGCCCGCACAACACCAACGATGGCTACGCGTGGAGCGGTGATTGAGTCGCAATTGAATCTGATTGTGCTTGCGCTAAGCTACGTGCCGTAAAGATGGAAAAGCCGTTCTGCGTTTTTGAGGGAAACTGCAGAGGGAATTTTCTACGCAATAATATAACATAAAACGTGAACATCTCTGCATAAATATACAGGTCCAATATTAAACCGAACCTCGCGAGTATTCAGCACAACAAAGATTGGCTAACTCCATAGCTTCGGGGGGGAAATTGCATTTGATTCCATTCGACGTTATATTGAACTTCTATATAGTAGAACTGGGCTGCACTCAGAGCTGGTATAACAATTTCATAAACCCATTTATAAGAGTAGGCCGTACTGTAGGTATATCGTGACTTGTGTACGTAAGTTACCACATAGCATGCTTAATTATTGTTATGGAATGCTATGAGATTTCCGACCAGGTCCAGCACCGTGTTTTCATGACCACAATTTACAAGCAATAAACTTTGCGGCAAATATGTTTTTTTTCTTATATTTAATTCGATATTCGCATTTTCTTTTGTTGGAGTGGAAATTCAATTAGAAATATACTATTCGGTATTCATACACACCTACATTTCAGTACTCCTTTAAAAAACCCATAAATAGCTACTTGGTCGTCGGAAATTTTCTAGCCATGCCATTGTTATTGGCGTGCTTAGGGTAGCACGCTGTACCAATTTATTTGGCCAGTTTCTGTTTGTACCTAATAAGTATTTTTTCCCCTTGGCTTTAACATGTCCGTTCTTTCTTATTTGCAGATTCAGGCCATGCTGCCTTCTTTTTCTTCCTCATCTTTTGTTAACCTGAAAGATGCCTGGACAGCCATTTTAATTTGTTGGTGTCTAGAAAAAAGTTATTTGAAATACAACATCTACAGGCGAATGTACAGAAGAAGAGTCTTCGTCCACATCATGGGAAAGGCCCCAATTTCTCCAAAGAATCGAGAAATACCTAAAGATATCGAGGCATCTCGAGACAGTCATCCTTGGCTTGCCATTTTTAGATTCAGTGGCCTTTCCAATCCCCCACGGAGGAATAGTCCTGTTCTATTTATCTTGTTGCCATGAGTTCATGAAGACAACGGAACTGGACATAATAACGTGTTGTCCAAACTTAACAACGGTACGTATTTAGTAGTACATATGTGCCTCCGCGTACTGTCTGTGACAAATTAGTAGATATTTGTATTTGAAAAATATGCCATATGACGGGAGACGGTTGAGCACTGGAAATACAGGGCATTTCGTATTTATTTAGCATTTCTCATCAAAATTATTTGCAGCTCGATAAAGACTTCAGGAGCATATACAAGTCAGCCGGCATCCCAAGAGATTTTTATATGTGGCTGGTATTTTTTTTTGCCTATTCAGTCATTTTCCGCCTGCCTATCTGTCTATCTATCTATCTTTTCTTCTTTCTTTCTGGAGTTTTACGTGCCAAAACCAGTTCTGGTTATGAGGCACGCCGTAGTGAAGCGCTCCGGATTAATTCCGACCACCTGGGGCTCTTTAACGTGCACTACAACGCAAGCACACGGGCGTTCTTGCATTTCGCCTTTATCGAAATGCGCCCGCCGGGGCCGGGATTCGATCCCGCGACCTCGTGCTCAGCAGCGCAACGCCTTAGCTGACTGAGCCACCCCGGCGGGTATATCTATCTAGATAATCTATCTACCTATCTATATCTTTCTATCTTTCTATCTATCATCTATCTATCTATCTCTTTCTATCTATCTATCATCTATCTATCATCTATCTATCTATCTATCTATCTATCTATCTATCTATCTATCTATCTATCTATCTATCTATCATCTATCTATCTATCTATCATCTATCTATCCATCTATTGAGCGATCCATCCATCCATCCATCCACCCAGTGGCGCAAGTTGTCGACCTGCTTGGGCCACTAGATATGTGTTCCCGGTCGTGTTGTGATCGTGGTGATTACTAGGCCGTCATTTCAGCTTCTTCAACCTACTCTCACCATGCCGAAGTCACAACGCCATCGTCCTCTTACAGTCGTCATATATTTATTGTCATACCACCATATTGATGCCATCGTGGTTGTTCAATTGTCGTTATTCAAGCTACAGACGTCACTCTCGTCTTCATGTCTTCGTGACGCCTTCTGTTTCGATCGAGTGGTCCAAGTTGCCTAACAGCTTGGGCCACTAGGCGTGGGTTCGGGGTGGTGATACCGTTCTGGTCGTTGCATCATTCCAACTTTGTCATCCGACTCTCCTCATGCTGTCGACATCACGCCATCACCGCCACACAGTCATCGTCACCATGTTGTCGACTTATCATTGTCATCAATTCAGTAACGCCATCCCACTGCCTTCGTGGCATTGTCTTCATACCGCCTTCGTCTTTTTGTCGACGTCAATCTTTCCTGGCCATTGTATTGTGATCATAGTGTCACCATCCCATCGAGATTGCGCAATACTCTTAGTCACATGGTCACCGTCAGACAGTCGCCATCGTGCCTCCATTGTCAGACCTTCGTCGTGATACCATCGTGCCTCCATCGTCAGTCCAGCTGCGCCATCCGACTCTCACCATGTAATCCTCGTGACGCCATCCTTCTTCATACAGCTTTCTTGATCTTCACGCTGCCACTGCCATCATAAACCCGTCGTCATCCCATTGTCATCGTGCCCTTGTCGTGCCATCGTTGTCACTGCATAGTCCTCATACAGTGGTCGCCATGCATTCGTTGTTAAACAGTCAGGTGGATGCCCTCGTGGTCGTTCCACTGTCATCATCCGACTCTCGTCCCGCCGTCACCGTCATGCCCTTGCCGTGACGTCACTCTCATACGTCATCATTTCCACCATCGGCATCCCGTTGTCTTTATGCTGTAGTCGTCATAGCATCTTCGACGATCCACCGACGACATTACTTGCTTGTCATTCCATCCTAATCATACGGTCATCTTTCAGTATTGATCATTCCACGGTTGTCATGTCGTTGTGGTCATCGCGTCCTTGGGACACAAACGTCATCAAGCATCCGTTGTCATATCGCCGTCGTCATGCCTTCTTGATCGTGCCATATTCGTCATTACCACTTCTTGACCCGGTTGCCGTCAGACAGCCCTCGTCAAGCTATCGTCGTTTTACGCCTTTGCCGTTCCATCGATATCTTTACCTATTTGCGATTCCATCGCCACTGCGTGGGCTTCGTGCAGCGTCACACCACCACCGAAGTCACATAAACGTGACTTCGGGAATATCGTCCGTCGCTACGTGGCTCGATTGCTATTCGCATTACCTTCGGCTGTTCTCGCGAGATGAGCTCTGCCATAATTTTATTTCGCTTTTGATCTATCTGCCCAAACACTAACCTTCCCAGCTTCTGCTTGCATTGCAGTATTCAGACCTCTTAACCACTACGGTGCAATTGTGTGTGGATATCACTGTTGTAAAATGTCGTGCATATGTTGCAGTTTGCAACATGCCACTTTGGTGGACTCGTGACGTGGAAGCAGCATGGTTAGGAAGAAACGCAGCAAGTGTTGGAGGGCAAGTGACTTTGTTACGCCATTGTTATGAGAGGTGGACATTGCAAAGTATAGAAGAGCTCTGTAATCCATTACATCATCGAATTCTCTAATGTGCTCTTATATCCGAATAGACAGACATTCGAAGTTTCAATAATATCAAACTGCAGCCATTGTACCCGAGATCTAAACTCTCAACCTCGTGTCTATTTCTGAAACTGCAGATTTCAGTAGCACGAATAAGCCCTTGCCAGTAGCCACTTTGTGCTCATCGTAATAATTTGCAGCAGACGCTCACCAAGTGCATTCTATTACAGGAGCAAGAAGATGCACTGGATAGTTAAAGTTGTTGTTGTGGTAAACTTGGACCTGTTGACAGGATGTTTTCTATGTCCTTCGACAATATTGAGGGGAGTCTTGGCTTGGAAGGAGTTCTACTGGTCCGCAGTTTTCTGTGAGTGCTCACTGGCATTTCAGATTTTATTGCGTTATGTGTTTGGAAACAGTAGCCCAGCCAATGTAAGGGCATTAACGAAATCATGTGGATTAATATAACTTGTGACGAAATGCATCCCCTCTCAACTTAACACCTGATGCGGAAACATGCGCTCGCCTGGTGAATATATCATTGCTTAGATGTCTCCGACATACATACATGTATACCAAAAAATGCCGCCCCGCACCACCAGGATATCGTGCTTGGCATGCCTTTGGATTGGTGGTGTGATGACAAGCAGATCTTTTAACCGTACCTCACTTGCACGCTACGCTGATACCGTCATACTTCCGTTGACTCCACAGATATTATTGATTTCATCTTTGATGCCACTTCTTGACAAAGATGTGCCAATAGGTTTTTGCGCGGAGGCCTCTAGCAAAGCCCGTCAAAGACTCTTCTAACGCATGGGTAAAGTGGGTTATTTCTCTCATTACGACACTTACAAGCTACTTTAATCCCACTCATTGCTTGACCATTTGCCTAGTTCGTTCTCGATGCCTGTGACTATATTTCTTATTTGTTCAGCGTTAAAATATGCACTGGCCATCATTCGATCCTTGCTCTCTTCGCCAAGTACATATCCCATTTTCAAAATGATGCGTTTATGGTCACTTTCTATGCTGCTAGACCCTTGCTCGTCAATGACCTTTTCTCTCAACTTATCTTAAGTACCCTCTGTCACCAGACAGTAATTAGTGCTCGACTGACCATTTCAGACTTCCCATGAATAACTTCCCGTTGTTGTCGGTATAACTGTCTAGATCCTGTACGTTGGCATTCATGTCACCTAACAGGGTAATCACGACATTATTCCCGAAACCCTTACAAGTCCAGGAATCCGGTATCTCGACAGCTACGATGAAGTCGACCCTGGGGCAGTGCGGTTGGCGTAACTCTATGGGAACCATTTTTTAAAAAGATATTGCCTAGCAATGCCTTATTTTTCGCAAATTGAACTTCAGGCACTTAATCCATGTTGTGCCGCCGCTTGGCTTAGTCAGCTAAGGCGTTTGCGCTCTGAGCACGAGATCGCACGTAAACCTCGAAAGAACTATTTTTTTATACATATTGCCTAGCAATGCCTCATTTTTCGCAAATTGAACTTTAGGCACTTATCCGACACAGCCGAACACGATATGCGGCGTCTAGTTTAATTTCACTGCTTGGATTTTCTTCCTGGAACCCTCTTGTCACCCGTTTAAAATGCACTGGGTGATTTTTTAAATACTCATTGCAGCCAGCGAGAACTCAGCCTCTAATTTCACCCTAGTGGTATATACTATACGTTTGTCGCTATAAGTTGGTGCAGATTCGTTTTATTGCAGCGGCGAAATTTTTTTCCTGGAGTTCTTTTGTAGGCCTACTAAGCGACGGAGCAGCACTAAAGAAGCTATAGATTCGTCCGTCATTGTATTGAAGGAAAAGCTTTCGTCGATCATGTAAAAATTCGTGCACTGAAGCGTGCACCTATGATGCACATTCGTACCCATATATGCACAAGGAAGGATGACACTACCGCATCCCCCAACAAGCAGCGGACCGAATCGCTTTATGGAATGACATCCAAGCTTTAAGCCTGGCTACGCGTGCTTTTTTTTTTTTTTCTCAAATGTCGGCGCATGCCAAGATGTTTTATTTGGTACTTAGAAAAGTGAGCATTAGGTTGTAGTTTAACTTATGAAATCCGCAATTGCACTGAATGAACGAGCGATTTACTAAGAAATTACATATTAAACTAGTTAATAGGATTATACTCACCAGTGATTACTAGTTACTAACATGCTAACTTCTCGCGGTTTCACGCGCCTGTAATGTCTTGGATAGAAAGGAATATCATAAAAACGAATAATTGAACCATGAGGCCTGCTGAGAACTGGTATGATAAGTGAATAGTGAGACTGATCATTTACTACAGCGAAGCTGTTTACGCCTAGGGTTCCGCGCATTTTTGTTCTGCGTCAACAAAAACTCAGGTCCCGAATTTGACGCAAAATTGTTCGATTCTGTGCAAAATATTATACGTCTCATCACTTGGATATGCATTTTGAGTAGATCAGTTAGTTATCAATAGGTACAATTTTAAGATCAGTAGTAGTAGACTCTCAGGCAGATAATAAAGGTTTCTCAAAAGATTTGCCGCTGTGCGGACCGGCATCGGCCATGTCAACGTTCGCACCACCCTCGCTTTGTCGTCGTTCCAAGCGCTTGCGTATCTATTTTCCGTATCTAAATTCTGTGTCACCACAGTGCCATATGCTAAATAGTTTCGGTGGCCATCCACCTTCACGAAGTGGAATGGCTTATGATTTGTTTATTTGACTGACACAACAGTTCTTTTTATTCGTGTACGTCGTCATAGGGGTCATTCGTACTTTATTTAACTGACCCTATTGGTTAAGATTGCTAGCTGATAACGCTGAGTCTACCATTCATACAGTAAAACATTGTGTCTTGGGTATTCACATGAACTCATTTCAACAGGGATTCATTTATGATAACTAGGAGTGGCTGGACTGAGTTACTAGTGATCACGAACCACTTTATTCAGTATGACAGTGTTGGACTTTTACACATATACGTCGTCATTGATATCAATCCAAAAGTAGCTTAAATGAGTATTGCTTCGGTTATTGTTGCTGACCCATTACGCCCGGTTATTTGTGATCACTAGTGATACACTGCTTGATGTCTTCGGATTTTCTATACTATGGGTTAATAGATGTTGGTTAATATAGGTAAAGGGTATAAATTTTAAATATAAATTATAATTATAATTATTGAAATCCTCAACATAATAATTATAATTATTATAACTCTCAACCTCGTGTCTATTTTTGAAAGTGCAGACGCTGACAAAGTGCATTCTATTACAGGAGCAAGAAGACACACTGGATAGTTACGTCAACTGGCACCTCTTGACAGGATGTTTTCCTATGTGTTTCGACAATATTGAGGGGAGTCTTGGCTTGGAAGGAGTTCTACTGGTCCGCAGTTTTAGGTGAGTGCTCACTGGCATTTCAGACTTTATTGCGTTATGTGTTTGGAAATAGTAGCCCAGCCAATGGAAGGGCATTAACGAAATCCTGTGGGTTTAATAACTTGCGACGAAATGCACCCCTCTCAACACAACACTGATACGGAAACATGCGCTCGCTTGGTGAATACATCATTGCTTACGTGTCTCCGACATACACACTGTATACCAACAAATGCCGCCCCGCACCACCAGGATATCGTGCTCGGCATGCCTTTGGATTGGTGGTGTGATGACAAGCAGATCTTTTAACCGTACCTGACTTGCACGCTACGCTGATACTTCACACTTCCGTCGACTCCACAGATATTATTGATTTGATCTTCGATACCACTTCCTGACAAAGATGCGCCATAGTTTTTTTGCGCGGAGGCCTTTAGCAAAACCCTTCAAAGATTATTATAACCATGGATAAAGTGGGGTATTTCTCTCATTACGATACTTACAAGCTTCTATAATTCCACTCATTGCTTGACCATTTGGCAAGTTCGTTCTCGATACCTGTGACTATATTTGTTATCTGTCAGCGTTCAAATATGCACTGCCAGTGCCAGTATCTAAAAATATCGCTATCGTGTGAATGAGCCCTATAAGAAATCGCAGTGTGAGGCGTGCGATCGCACCGATTTTTTTTTCGCTCCAGCCGCAGCATGTGAAACTGTCTTGACGCGCTCGCCTGTTTCCCATGCAAGCGATCTTGGTCGAAAAGCGGCGCGGCGGCCGTTGCAGGAGCTAACCTCCTCGCCCAAAACCTGCCATTAAAGCCACGCGCGAAACTGCAATCGAGATTGCAGCGTCTCGCGATAAAATCGAGATTTTAAGAAATTCGCGAGTGGTGCCAGCGGCTACCAATGGTGGAGTGTCCGCGAGCAGTGACGCGTAGAGTACGTGAGAGGTGCGGTGGTGGCACGTTTTTTGGCACGCCTGGCACACTTTTCTAGCAGACGACCTCCACTGACGAACGAACGGATAGAAGCTTCCATTCACATGGCGCTAATCAGTATGTCCGTGGCAGCGTCTACCTTATTTTTTTTTTGTTATTGTTGGTCAGGCCCGCGTGGCCACGAATAATGCGAGGAGAAGCAGCAGTCGAAATAAAGTACGAATGACCCTTATGACGAGGTACACGAATAAAAACAACTGTTGTTTCTCGTTGGCGACGCACGCAACTGCTATTCTTCTCTCTGTGTGGGCGTGCGGGCTCGTAGTTACATTTTGTGCTTCCTGGTCAGACTCGCCCCATATTTACTAGGACCAAGTCATAAATGTACCTGGCACTGGCCGCTGCCCATCTGCTCGATGCCTTGAGCAGAACGCTTCTTTTTTGTCCGCGCCGATCGGGATTGGCCCCCACAACCCAACGATGGCTACGCGTGAGCGGTGATTGATCGCAATTGAATCTGATTGTGCTTGCGCTAAGCTACGTGCCGTAAAGATAGAAAAGCCGTTCTGCGTTCTTGAGGGAAACTGCAGAGGGAATTTTCTACGCAATATATACACATAAACGTGAACATCTCTGCATAAATATACAGGTCCAAAATTAAACCGAACCTCGTGATATTCAGCACAACAAAGATTGGCTAACTCCATAGCTTCGGGGGAAATTGCATTTGATTCTTTCGACGTTATATTGAACTTCTATTGTAGAACTAGGCTGCACTCAGGGCTGGTATAACAATTTCATAAACCCTTTAAAGAGTAGGCCGTCTGTAGATATCGTGACTTCTGTGTACGTAAGTTACCACATAGCAT
>NC_051163.1:21238084-21411338 GCF_013339745.2 Dermacentor silvarum
GCTACCCTAAGCAGGCAATAACAATGGCATGGCTAGAAAATTCTAAGACCAAGTAGCTATTTATGGGTTATTTAAAGGAGTCTGAAATGTAGGTGTGTATGAATACCGAATAGTATATTTCTAATTGAATTTCTACTCCAACAAAAGAAAATGCGAATCTCGAATTAAATAAGAAAAAAAAAACATATTTGCCGCAAAGTTTATTGCTTGTAAATTGTGGGAATGAAAACACGGTGCTGGACCTGCTCGGAAATCTCGTAGCATTCCATAACAATAATTAAGCATGCTATGTGGTAACTTACGTACACAGAAGTCACGATATACCTACAGTACGGCCTACTCTTATAAATGGGCTTATGAAATTGTTATACCAGCCCAGAGTGCAGCCCAGTTCTACTATATAGAAGTTCAATATAAACGTCGAATGGAATCAAATGCAATTTCCCCCCCGAAGCTATGGAGTTAGCCAATGTTTGTTGTGCTGAATACTCACGAGGTTCGGGTTAATATTGGACCTGGGTATTTTTGCAGAGATGTTCACGTTTTATGTTATATTATTGCGTCACCTCGCATTATTCGGGGCTACATGGGCCTCACCACAATAAAAAAAAATTAAGGTAGACGCTACCACGGACACACTGTTTAGCGCCATGCGAATGCAAGCTTCTATCCGTTCGTTTGTCACTGGTGGTCGTCTGCTAGAAAAGTGTGCCAGGCGTGCCAAAAAACGTGCCACCACCGCACCTCTCACGTACTCTACGCGTCACTGCTCGCGGACGCTCCACCATTGGTAGCCGCTTGCACCACTCGCGAATTCTTTAAAATATCGATTTTATCGCGACACTGCAATCTCGATTGCAGTGTCGGGCACCGCTTTAAAGACGGGTTTTGGGCGACCAAGATCGCTTGCATAGGAAACAGGCGTCCGCAACAACGTCAAGCCTGTTTCACATGCTGTGACTGGAGCGAAAAAAATCGCTGCAACCGCACGCGTCACACCACCATTTTTATAGGGCTCATTTCACACGATAGCGATTTTTAAATAGTGGCCGCCATTCCGCCCTGCGAATGTGAATGCCCAGCGTATGCACGCTGTTCTTCTGGTGTCTAATTTCTGTGGTCTGCCCATGGCAGTCCTAGAATTAACTGAATGAGTTGCTAGACGGGTTTCCCCCTTTATATATGAAAGCGTGGTGACGTCACTAAGTGTATATATATTGGGACGGAGCGGCATAGTGTCGAGTAATCAACACGCCAATTAACGGCCGCCAAAGCCGTCGTGTTCTCACGGTGCGGCATATAGTTTCGAGGTAGCAATACGCCGATTAACGGACGCAGGTGTGTGCGTGTGCGTCCGTGTGGTGCAGTGCGGGCACAGCCAAGACATTTGGGAGGAGTCATGAAATAATGAGGCGAACTCTGCATACCTGCAGGTCCCCGACGTTGGCAACTGGGGCTATATAAGCGCTGGTTTTAGGCCCTGCTAATCAGTCTAGAAGCTGAACCTACAATCTGCTGAGAAGCAGTCGGGGGGGGGGGGGGGGGGTGCTAGTGCCGTTCAGTATCGCCTGGGCCACCAAGCCTCGTCGGAACACCGCATAACTAGTTGAAGCAAGACGAAAAACCAACGTCAGCAACCTAAGCTCACGGTAGTTCGCCTCAAGTTAGCTCAACCTGCTTGCAGTCGACAGATCTAGACTCCCGGGAAACCCAGCACAGCAATTCGCATCTTCGCAATTCGCAATTCCTTAAAATCTCGATTTTATCGCGACACTGTTATCTCGATTGCAGTTTCGCGTGTGGCTTTAAAGGCAGGTATTGGGCGAGGAGAGTAGCTTCTGCAACGGCCGCCGCGCCGCTTTTCGACCAAGATCGCTTGCATGGGAAACAGGCGAGCGTGCTTCACATGGTGCGACTGGAGCGCAAACAATCGGTGCGATCACACGCGTCACATTGCGATTTTTATAGGCCTCATTTCACACGATAGCGATTTTTTTAAATACTGGCACTGGCAGTGCATATTAGAACGCTGAACGAATAAAAAATATACTCACAGGTATCGAGAACAAACTTGGCAAATCGTCAAGCAATGAGTGGAATTATAGTAGCTTGTAAGTATCGTAATGAGAGAAATACCCCGCTTTAACCACGTGTTAGAATAATCTTTGAAGGGCTTTGCTAGAGGCCTTCGCGCAAAAACCTATTGGCGCATCTTTGTCATGAAGTGGCATCGAAGATCAAATCAATTATGTCTGTGGAGTCGACGGAAGTATGACGGTATCAGCCTAGCGTGTTAGTCAGGTGCGGTTACTAAGATCTGCTCGTCATAACACCGGCAATCCAAAGGTATGCCAAGCACGATATCCTGGTGGTGCTGGGTGGCATTTGTTTGTATACATGTATGTATGTCGGAGACATCTAAGCAATGATGTATTCACCAGGCGAGGGCATGTTTCCGCATCAGGTGTTGTGTTAAGTTGAGGGGATGCATTTGATCACGTTATTTTAATCCATGGGATTTCGTTAATGCCCTTACATTGGCTGGGCTACTGCTTCCAAACACATAACGCAATAAAATCTGAAATTCCAGTGAGCACTCACAAAAAACTGCGGACCAGTCGAACTCCTTCCAAGCCAAGACTCCCCTCAATATTGTCGAAACACATAGAAGACATCCTGTCAAGAGGTGCCAGTTGACTTAACTATCCAGTGCGTCTTCTTGCTCCTGTAATAGAATGCACTTCGTGAGCGTCTGCTGCAAATTATTACGATGAGAACAAAGTGGCTACTGGCAATGGCTTATCCGTGCTACTGAATTCTGAACTTTCAGAAATAGACACGAGGTTCAGAGATTAGATCTCGGGTACAATGGCGGCAGTTTGTTATCGAAACTTGGAATTTCTTTCTATTCAGATGTAAGGGCCCATTAGAGAATTCGATGATCTAATGGATTACAGAGCTCTTCTATACTCTGAAATGTGCACCTCTCATAACAATGGCGTAACACTGTCACTTGCCCTCCAACACTTGCTCAATTTCTTTCTAACCATGCTGCTTCTACGTCACGATTCCACCAAAGTGGCATGTTGCAAACTGCAACATATGGACGACATTTTACAACAGTGATATCTACAAACAATTGCACCGTAGTGGTTAAGAGGTCTGAATACTGCAATGCAAGCAGAAGCTGGGAAGGTTAGTGTTTGGGCAGATAGATCAAAAGCGAAATAGAATTATGGCAGAACTCATCTCGCGAGAACTGCCGAAGGTAATGGGAATATCAATCGAGCAACGTAGCGACGGACGATACTCTGGAAGTCACGTTTATTTAACACGTGCTGTGGTAATTTCCAGACTTTCGTTGCCTTGGTTACATGCCACATATTCCGACAGCTTTCCATTTCGCTATGGCACTCGCTTGTCAAGGTCGCCCACGAGCATGGATGCATGGCGACGGCTGTACGAAGCCGACGAAGTGGCGATGGAATCGCAAATAGGTAAAGATATCGATGGAACGACAAAGGCGTAAAACGACGATAGCTTTACGACGGCGATATGACAACGGATGCTCGATAACGTCTGTGTCCCGAGGACGCGATGAACACAATGGCTTGTGACAACAGTGGAATAATCAATACTGAATGATGACCGTATGATTAGGATGGAATGACAAGCAAGTAATGTCGTCGGTGGATCGTCGAAGGTGCTATGACGACGACAGCATAAAGACATACCGATGGTGGAAATGATGATGACAGTGAAAGGACAGCTTGATGACAGTGACGTCACGACAACGGCATGACGGTGATGGCTTGACGAGAGTCGGAAGATGACAGTAGAACGACCACGAGGCCATCCAACTGACTGTTCAACAACGAATGCATGACGACGACTGTATGAGGACAATGCAGTGACAACGATGGCAGGACAACGGCACGATGACAGTGGAATGACGACGGGTGTATGATGGCAGTGGCAGCGTGATGACGACGGTATCAAGAAAGCTGCATGAAGAAGGATGGCGTGAAGAGGATGCATTGGTGAGAGTTTGATGGCGCAGCTGGACTGACGATAATGGCACGATGGCATTATGAAGAAGGTCTGACATAGGGGACACGATGGCGACTGTCTGACTAGGACCGCGTGACAAGGGTATTGCGCAATCTCGATGGGATGGCGACACTATGATCACGATACAATTAGGAAGAAAGATTGACGTCGACAAAAAGACGAAGGCGGTATGGACAAAAAGACGAAGGCGGTATGAAGACGACGGCAAGAAGACAGTGGGATGTCGTTACCGAAGTGATGATAATGATAAATCGACAACGTGGTGACTACGACATGACGACGACTGTGTGACGGCTATGGCATGATGTCAACTGCATGAGGAGAGGCGGATGACAAAGCTGGAAGGATGCAACGACCAGAACGGTATCACAACCCCGAACCCACGCCTAGTGGCCCAAGCTGTTACGCAACTTGGACCACTCGATCGAAACAGAAGGCGTCACGAAGACATGACGAGAGTGATATCATGAAGCTTGAATGACGACGATTGAACGACCACGATGGCATCAATGTAGCGGTGCTTCGACGAATACATAACGACTGTATCAGGACGATGGCGTTGTGACTACGGCATGGTGAGAGTAGGTTGATGAAGCTGAAATGACGACAAGGTAATCACCACGGTGACAACACGACCGGGAACACACATCTAGTGGCCCAAGCAGGTCGACAACTTGCACCACTGGGTCGGCGTGAGAGGACGGGCGTACGGACGGGTGGATGGGTGGGTGGGTGGGTGGATCGATCGATCGATCGATCGATCGACAGACAGACAGAGACAGACAGACAGACAGAGACAGACAGACAGACAGACAGAGACAGACAGACAGACAGAGACAGACAGACAGACAGAGACAGACAGACAGACAGAGACAGACAGACAGACAGAGACAGACAGACAGACAGAGACAGACAGACAGACAGAGACAGACAGACAGACAGAGACAGACAGACGACAGAGACAGACAGACAGAGACAGACAGACAGAGACAGACAGACAGAGACAGACAGACAGACAGAGACAGACAGACAGACAGAGGACAGACAGCAGAGACAGACAGACAGACAGAGACAGACAGAGCAGACAGACAGACAGACGACAGACAGACAGACAGACAGACAGACAGACAGACAGACAGACAGACAGAGACAGACAGACAGACAGACAGACAGACAGACAGACAGACAGACAGACAGACAGACACAGACAGACAGACAGACAGACAGACAGACAGACAGACAGACAGACAGACAGACAGACAGACAGACAGACAGACAGACAGACAGACAGACAGACAGACAGACAGCCGACAGACAGACAGACAGACAGACAGACAGACAGACAGACAGACAGACAGACAGACAGAGACAGACAGACAGACAGACAGAGACAGACAGACAGACAGACAGACAGACAGACAGACAGACAGACAGACAGACAGACAGACAGACAGACAGACAGACAGACAGACAGACAGACCAGACAGACAGACAGACAGACAGACAGACAGACAGACAGACAGGACAGACAGACAGACAGACAGACAGACAGACAGACAGACAGACAGACAGACAGACAGACGACAGACAGACAGACAGACAGACAGACAGACAGACAGACAGACAGACAGACAGACAGACAGACAGACAGACAGACAGACAGACAGACAGACAGACAGAAGACAGACAGACAGACAGACAGACAGACAGACAGACAGACAGACAGACAGACAGACAGACAGACAGACAGACAGACAGACAGACAGACCAGAACAGACAGAAGACAGACAGACAGACAGACAGACAGACAGACAGACAGACAGACAGACAGACAGACAGACAGACAGACAGACATACAGACAAGACAGACAGACAGACAGACAGACAGACGACAGACAGACAGACAGACAGACAGACAGACAGACAGACAGACAGACAGACAGAAGACAGACAGACAGACAGACAGACAGACAGACAGCCACAGACAGACAGACAGACAGACAAATACAGACAACATGACAGACAGACAGACAGACAGACTACAGACAGACAGACAGACAGACAGGCTGAAAATAGCTGAAGTATGCAAAACATACCATTCGCATATTAAACTATTTGTATACCGGCTGAATTGTATATGCTCCTGATGTCATTATCGAGCGGCAAATTAATTTTAATGAGAAATGCTCTGCAATAACGAAAGGCCCTGTACGTATTTCTAAGGCCCAGCGGTTTCCGGTCATATGGTATACTTTCAAATGCAAATGTGTACTTATTTGTCACGAACAGTAAGCGGAAGCACATTTATACTACTAAATACGTACCTGGGTTCTGTTCGGCACCGAGGAGATGATGTCCTTCGTAATTATCATGAATGTCTGTGCATTCCATAATACGATCAGACCAATCACAGCATGGATCCATCCATGCTTTGGGGCATCGATAGTCGGTAAAAAAACTAACAAAAGTTCTGTATAAAATGAGCGGTACATGAACCACTGCGTGTTCTGTACGAAACTGGCGGAAGGAAGACGTAAATGCGTCGCCGTTGAAAGTTGCTTTTCAAGCAATAATTGACAAACGTTTCTTCAGCCCGCCATATCAAGAGGACCACTGTCCAATAGTTGTTCAGTCCGCAAAGCGCAAAGGAGGCGGAAAATGATGGGAGAACTGCTTGGATCTGCGAATAAGAAAGAACCGAGACGTTAAAACCAAGGGGGGGGGGGACTTATTAGGTACAAACAGAAACTGGTCAATTAAATTAGTACAGCGTGCTACCCTAAGCCCGCCAATATGATAGGCGGTGCTAGAAAATTTCTAGCACTGCTATTATCGGTTAGCTATTATCGGTAGCTAGCTATCGGTTATTTAAAGGAGTACTGAAATGTAGGGTTGTGTGAATACCGAGTAGTACATTTCTAATTCAATTTCCACTCCAACAAAAGAAAATGCGCATTTCGAGCTGAATATAAGAAAAAGAAACATTTGCCGCAAAATTTACTGCTTGTACATTGTGGGCATGAAAACATGGTGCTGGACCTGCTCGGGAATCTCGTAGCATTCCATAATTTAGCATGCTATGTGGTAACTTACGTACATAGAAGTCAGTATATACCTACAGTACGGCCTACTGTTACTAATGAGAACATGAAATTATTATACCAGCCATGATTGCAGCCCAGTTCCAGTATAGAAGTTCAATATAACGTCGAGTGGAATCAAATGCAATTGTCCCCCTGAAGCTATGGAATTCGGTTCGGTTGAATATAGGACCTGTGTGTTTATTTATGCAGAGATGTTCAAGTTTTATGTTATTTTATTGCATAGAAAATTCCTTCTGCAGTTTCCCTCCAAAACGCAGAAGGCCTTTTCCATCTTTACGGCACGTAGCTTAGGGCAAGTACAATCACATTAAATTGCGTCTCAATCACCGCTCCACGCGTAGCCATCGTTGGTGTTGTGCGGGTCAATTCCGATCAGTGCGGAAAAAAAAAGCGTTCTGCTCAAGGCATTCTAGCAGATGGGCACCGGCCAGTTGCCAGGTACTTTTACGACTTGGTCCTAGTAGATATGGGGCGAGTCTCGACCAAGGAAGCACAAAATATAACTACGAGCCCGCACGCCGACACAGAGAGAAGAATAGCAGGTGCGTGCGTCGCGAACGAGAAACATTGACTACTGCTTCGTCTCGCGTTATTCGTGGCCACATGGGCCTCACCACAATAAAAAAAAAAAAAAAGAAAAAAAATTAAGGTAGACGCTACCACGGACATAGTATTTAGCGCCATGCCAATGGAAGCTTGTATCCGTTCGTCACTGGTGGTCGTCTGCTAGAAAGTGTGCCAAGTGTGCCAAAAAACGTGGCACCACCGCACCTCTCACGTACTCTACGCGTCACTGCTCGCGGACACTCCACCATTGGTAGCCGCTGGCGCCACTAGCGAATTTCTTAAAATCAAGATTTTATCGCGACACTGTTATCTCGATTGCAGTTTCGTGCGTGGATTTAAAGGCAGGTTTTGGGCGATGAGGTTAGCTCCTGCAACGGCCGCCGCGCCGCTTTTCGACCAAGATCGCTTGCATGGGAAACAGGCGAGCGCGTCAAGCCTGTTTCACATGCTGCGGCTGGAGCGAAAAAAAATCGGTGCGATCGCACGCGTCACACTGCGATTTCTTATAGGGCTCATTTCACACGATAGCGATATTTTTAGATACTGGCACTGGCCGTGCATATTTGAACGCTGAACAGATCACAAATATAGTCACAGGTATCGAGAACGAACTTGGCAAATGGTCAAGCAATGAGTGGAATTATAGAAGCTTGTAAGTATCGTAATGAGAGAAATACCCCACTTTATCCATGTGTTATAATAATCTTTGAAGGGTTTTGCTAGAGGCCTCCGCGCAAAAAACCTATTGGCGCATCTTTGTCAGGAAGTGGTATCGAAGATCAAATCCATAATGTCTGTGGAGTGGATGGGAGTGTGATGGTATCAGCGTAGCGTGCTAGTCAGGTACGGTTACAAAGATCTGCTTGTCATCACACCACCAATCCAGAGGCTTGCCAAGCACGATATCCTGGTGGTGCGGGGCAGCATTTGTTGGTATACACGTGTGTATGTCGGAAACACGTAAGCAATGATGTATTCACCAAGCGAGCGCATGTTTCCGTATCAGGTGTGTTAAGTTGAGAGGGGTGCATTTCGTCGCAAGTTATATTAACCCACAGGATTTCGTTAATGCCCTTCCATTGGCTGGGATACTATTTCCAAACACATAACGCAATAAAGTCTGAAATGCCAGTGAGCACTCACAAAAAACTGCGGACCAGTAGAACTCCTTCCAAGCCAAGACTCCCCTCAATATTGTCGAAACACATAGAAAACATCCTGTCAAGAGGTGCCAGTTGACGTAACTATCCAGTGTGTATTCTTGCTCCTGTAATAGAATGCACTTTGTCATGGTCTGCAGTTTCCGAAATAGACACGAGGTTGAGAGTTATAATTGTAATTATGTTGAGAATTATAATAATTTTATTTTAATTTATAATTAAAATTTACTTATAATTTTTAATATATAACTGAACATTTTATTTGATATCTATTAACCTATAGTATATAAAATACGAAAACATCAAACAGTGTATCACTAGTGATCACGAATAACCGGGCGTAATCGGTCAGCAGCAATAACCAAAGCAATACTCATTTAAGTTACTTTTGGATTGATATGAATGGCGACGTATATGTGTAAAGTCCAACACTGTCATACTCAATAAAATGGTTCGTAATCACTAGTAACTCAGTCCAGCCACTCCTAGTTATCATAAATGAATCCCTGTTGAAATGAGTTCATGTGAATATATCCATCACAATGCTGTACTGTATTAATGGTAGACTCAGCGTTATCAGCTAGCAATGTTAACCAATATGGTCATTTAAATAAAGTACGAATGACCCCTATGACGACGTACACGAATAAAAAACTGTTGTGCCAGTCAAATAAAAAAATCGTAAGCCATTGCACTCCGTGAAGGTGGATGACCACCGAAGCTATTTAGCATACGGCACTGCGGTGACACAGAATTGAGATACGGAAAATAGATACACAAGCGCTTGGAACGACCACAAGGCGAGGGTGGTGCGAACGTTGACATGGCCGATGCCGGTCGCACAGCGGCAAATCTTTTGAGAAACCTTTATTATCTGCCTGAGAGTCTACTACTGATCTTAAAATTGTACCTATTGATAACTAACTCATCTACTCATAATGCATATCCAAGTGATGAGACGTATAATCTTTTGCACAGAATCGAACAATTTTGCGTCAAATTCGGGACCTGAGCTTTTGCTGACGCAGAACAAGAATGCGCGGAACCATCGCCATAAACAGCTTCGCTGTAGTAAATACTTCATTATCACAATTCACTTTATCATACCAGTTCCCAGCAGGCCTCATGGTTCAATTATTCGTTTTATGATATTTCCTTTTATATCCAAGACATTACAGGTGCGTGAAACCGCGAGAAGTTAGCATGTTAGTAACTAGTAATCACTACAGTGAGTATAATCATTAACTAGCTGAAGTATGTAGTTGCTTAGTAAATAGCTCGTTCATTCAGTGTAATTGCGGATTTCATAAGTACCAAATAAAACATCTTGGCATGCGCCGACATTTGAGAAAAAAAAAAAAAGCACGCGTAGCCAGGCTTAAAGCTTGGATGTCATTCCATAAAGCGATTCGGTCGGCTGCTTGTTGGGAAATGTTGCAGTGTCATCCTTCCTTGTGCATATATGGGTACGAATGTGCATCATAGGTGCAGGTTCGAGTGCATGAGTTTTTACATGATCGACGAACGCTTAAATTTTTCTTCAATACAATGACGGACGAATCTATAGCTTCTTTAGTGCTGCTTCGCCGCTTAGTAGGCCTACAAAAGAACTCCAGGAAAAACATTTCGCCGCTGGAATAAAACGAATCTGCACCAACTTATAGCGAGAAACGTATAGTATATACCACTATGGTGCAATTAGAGGCCGAGTTCTCGCTGGGCTGCAATGAACATTTAAAATCACCCAATTCATTTTAAACGGGTGAACAAGAGTGTTCCAGGAAGAAAATCCAAGCAGTGAAATTAAACTAGACGCCGCATATCGTGTTCGGCTGTTGTCGGGATTAAGTGCCTAAAGTTCAATTTGCGAAAAATGAGGCATTGCTAGGCAATATATATTTAAAAAAAATAGTTCTTTCCGAGGTTTTACGTGCGATCTCGTGCTCAGCAGCGCAACGCCTTAGCTGACTAAGCCAACCGGATTAAGTGCACAATTTGTGAAAAATAAGGCATGCTAGGCAATGTCTTTTAAAAAAATGGTTCCCATGGTTACGCCACCGCACTTCATCGCAGCTCTACAGATTCCTGGACTTGTAAGAGTTTCGGGAGTAATGTCGTAATTACCCTGTTAGGTGACATGAATGCCCACGTACAGGATCTAGACAGTTATACCGACAACAACGGGAAGTTAATCATGGGATGATCACATGGGAAGTCAGAAATGGTCAATCGAGCACTAATTACTGTCTGGTGACAGAGGGTCCTTAAGATAAGTTGAGAGAAAAGTTCATTGACGAGCAAGGGTCTAGCAACATAGAAAGTGACCATAAACGCATCATTTTGAAAATGGGATATGTACTTGGCGAAGAGAGCAAGCATCGAATGACTGATTGAATTGTTTACATTATTGCGCTTGTTTGATCAGAATCTACCCACCCCCTCTGTAATTCCGCTTGGGCCCTGACGGTATTGCAATATAAATAAATAAATAAATAAATAAATAATAAATAATAAATAATAATAAATAAATAAATAAATATAAATAATAAATAATAAAATAAATAAATAAATAAATAAATAATAAATAATAAATAAATAAATAAATAAATAAATAAATAAATAAATAAATAAATAAATAAATAAATAAATAAATAATAAATAAATAAATAAATAAATAAATAAAATAATAAATAAATAAATAATAAATAATAAATAAATAAATAATAAATAATATAAATAAATAAATAAATAAATAAATAAATAAATAAATAAATAAATAAATAAATAAAATAAATGGCCAGTGCAAATTTATTTGGACGCTGAACGAACAAGAAATATAGTCACAGGTATCGAGAACGAACTTGGCAAATGGTCAAGCAATGAGCGGGATTATCGTAGCTGTAAGTGCCATAATGAGAGAAATACCCCACTTTACCGTAACATGTGTTAGAAGAGTCTTTGACGGGCTTTGCTAGAGGCCTCCGCGCAAAAACCTATTGGCACATCTTTGTCAAGAAGTGGCATCAAAGATGAAATCAATAATATCTGTGGAGTCAACGGAAGTATGACGGTATCAGCGTAGCGTGCAAGTGAGGTACGTTTAAAAGATCTGCTTGTCATCACACCACCAATCCAAAGGCATGCCAAGCACGATATCCTGGTGGTGCGGGGCGGCATTTTTTGGTATACACGTGTGTATGTCGGAGACATCTAAGCAATGATGTATTCACCAGGCGAGCGCATGTTTCCGCATCAGGTGTTAATTTGAGAGGGGATGCATTTCGTCACAAGTTATATTAATCCACATTATTTCGTTAATGCCCTTACATTGGCTGGGCTACTGTTTCCAAACACATAACGCGATAAAATCTGAAATGCCAGTGAGCACTCACAGAAAACTGCGGACCAGTAGAACTCCTTCCAAGCCAAGACTCGATCCCTCAATATTGTCGAAGGACATAGAAAACATCCTGTCAACAGGTCCAAGTTTACCACAACAACAACTTTAACTATCCAGTGCATCTTCTTGCTCCTGTAATAGAATGCACTTTGTGAGCGTCTGCTGCAAATTATTACGATGAGCACAAAGTGGCTACTGGCAAGGGCTTATTCGTGCTACTGAAATCTGCACTTTCAGAAATAGACACGAGGTTCAGAGTTTAGATCTCGGGTACAATGGCTGCAGTTTGATATTATCGAAACTTGGAATGTCTGTCTATTCGGATATAAGAGCACATTAGAGAATTCGATGATCTAATGGATTACAGAGCTCTTCTATACTCTGAAATGTGCACCTCTCATAACAATGGCGTAACACTGTCACTTGCCCTCCAACACTTGCTCCGTTTCTTCCTAACCATGCTGCTTCTACGTCACGAGTCTACCAAAGTGGCATGTTGCAAACTGCAACATATGGACGACATTTTACAACAGTGATATCCACACACAATTGCACCGTAGTGGTTAAGAGGTCTGAATACTGCAATGCAAGCAGAAGCTGGGAAGGTTAGTGTTTGGGCAGATAGATCAAAAGCGAAATAGAATTATGGCAGAACTCATCTCGCCAGAACTGCCGAAGGTAATGCGAATAGCAATCGAGCAACGTAGCGACGGACGATACTCTGGAAGTCACGTTTATTTAACACGTGCTGTGGTAATTTCCAGACTTTCGTTGCCTTGGTTCCATGCCACATATTCCGACAGCTTTCCATTTCGCTATGGCACTCGCTTGTCAAGGTCGCCCACGAGCATGGATGCATGGCGATGGCTGTACGAAGCCGACGAAGTGGCGATGGAATCGCAAATAGGTAAAGATATCGATGGAACGACAAAGGCGTAAAACGACGATAGCTTGACGACGACGATATGACAACGGATGCTCGATAACGTCTGTGTCCCGAGGACGTGATGAACACAATGGCTTGTGACAACCGTGGAATAATCAATACTGAATGATGACCGTATGATTAGGATGAAATGACAAGCCAAGTAATGTCGTCGGTGGATCGTCGAAGGTGCTATGACGACGACAGCATAAAGACAACGGTATGACGATGACGGAAATGATGACGGTGAAAGGGCAGCTTGGTGACAGTGACGTCACGACAACGGCATGACGGTGATGGCTTGACGAGAGTCGGATGATGACAGTGGAACGACCACGAGGGCAACCACGTGACTATTTAACAACGAATGCATGACGACGACTGTATGAGGACAATGCAGTGAACGATGGCATGACAACGGCACGATGACAGTGGAATGACGACGGGTGTATGATGGCAGTGGCAGCGTGACGATCAAGAAAGCTGTATGAAGAAGGATGGCGTGATGTCGACGGCATGAGGAGAGTCGGATGACAAAGCGGGAATGATGCAACGACCAGAACGGTATCACCACCCCGAACCCACGCGTAGGGGCCCAAGCTGTTAGGCAACTTGGGCTACTCGATCGAAACAGAAGGCGTCACGAAGACGTCATGAGGAGAGTGACATCGTGAAGCTTGAATAAAGACGAGTGAACGACCACGAGGGCATCAATATGGCAGTGCGGCCACGAATACATGACGACTGTATGAGGACGATGGCGTTGTGAATACGGCATGGTGAGAGTAGGTTCATGAAGCTGAAATGACGACAATGCTGACGTCCGTCCGTCCGTCCGTCCTCTCACGCTGACCCAGTGGCGCAAGTGGTCGACCTGCTTGGACCACTAGATATGTGCTCTTGGCGTTGTGTCGTCGTGGTCACCAGCATTGTCGTCATTTCAGCTTCATGAACCTACTCTCATGAAGCTGGGATGGATGGACGGATGGATGGATGTCTCCGACAGAATAGGCAAAAAAATACCAGCCACATAAAAAAATTTCTGGGGATGCCGGCTGACTTGTATATGCTCCTGATGTCTTTATCGAGCAGCAAATAATTTTAATGAGAAATGCTAAATAAATACGAATTGCCCTGTATTTCCAATGCTCAGCCGTCTCCCATCATATGGAATATTTTTCAAATACAAATATCTACTGATTTGTCACAAACACTACGCGAAGGCACATATGTACTACTAAATACGTACCGTGGTTAAGTTGGGACAACACGTTACTATGTCCGCTTCTGTTGCCCTCATGAATCCCTGGCAACAAGCCAAATAGAAAATGACTATTCCTGCGTGGAGGATCGGAAAGGCCACCGAATCCAAAAACGGTAACCAAAGGATGACTGGCTCCAGATGCCTGGATATCTGCAGATATTTCTGTATTCTTTGTAGAAATTGCGGCCTTTCCATAATGTGTACGAAGACTCTTCTGTACATTCTCGTGTAGATTTTGTATTTCAAATAACTTTTTTCCAGACACCAACCAATTAATATCGCTGTCCAGGCATCCATCAGATTAACAAAAGAAAATGCAGAAGAAAAAGAAGGCAGCATGGCCTGAATCTGCAAATAAGAAAGAACGGAGATGTTAAAACCAAGGGGGAAAATACTTATTAGGTACAAACAAAAACCAGCCAAATAAATTGGTACAGCGTGCTACCCTAAGCAGGCCAATAACAATGGCATGGCTAGAAAATTTCCTACGACCAAGTAGCTATTTATGGGTTATTTAAAGGAGTACTGAAATGCAGGTGTGTATACACACCTACACCTACAATTCAATGAGAAATATACTATTCGGTACCGAATAGTATATTTCTCATTGAATTTCCACTCCAACAAAAAAAAAAAAAAAAATGCGAATCTCGAATATAAAAAAAAAAAAACATTTGCGCAAAGTTTATTGCTTGTAAATTGTGGGTATGAAAACACGGTGCTGGACCTGCTCGGAATCTCGTAGCATTCCATAATAATAATTAAGCATGCTATGTGGTAACTTACGTACACAGAAGTCGCGACATACCTACACTATGGCCTACTCTTATAAATGGGATTATGAAATTGTTATACCAGCCCTGAGTGCAGCCTAGTTCTACAATAGAAGTTCAATATAACGTCGAATGGAATCAAATGCAATTTCCCCCCCGAAGCTATGGAGTTAGCCAATCTTTGTTGTGCTGAATACTCGCGAGGTTTGGTTTAATATTGGACCTGTATATTTATGCAGACATGTTCACTTTTTATGTTATATTATTGCGTAGAAAATTCCCTCTGCAGTTTCCCTCAAAAACGCAAAACGGCTTTTCCATCTTTACGGCACGTAGCTTAGCGCAAGCACAATCAGATTCAATTGCGACTCAATCACCGCTCCACGCGTAGCCATCGTTGGTGTTGTGCGGGCCAATCTCGATCGGCGCGGACAAAAAAGAAGCGTTCTGCTCAAGGCATTCGAGCAGATGGGCAGCGGCCAGTGGCCAGGTACATTTATGACTTGGTCCTAGTAAATATGGGGCGAGTCTTGACCAAGGAAGCACAAAATCTAACTACGAGCCCGCACGCCCACACAGAGAAGAATAGCAGGTGCGTGCGTCCCGAACGAGAAACATTGACTGCTGCTTCTCCTCGCATTATTCGTGGCCACGCGGGCCTGACCAACAATAACAAAAAAAAAAAATTTAGGTAGACGCTGCCACGGACATACTGTTTAGCGCCATGTGAATGGAAGCTTCTATCCGTTCGTTCGTCAGTGGAGGTCGTCTGCTAGAAAAGTGTGCCAGGCGTGCCAAAAAACGTGCCACCACCGCACCTCTCACGTACTCTACGCGTCACTGCTCGCGGACGCTCCACCATTGGTAGCCGCTGGCGCCACTCGTGAATTTCTTAAAATCTCGATTTTATCGCGGCACTAATCTCGATTGCAGTGTCGCGCGTGGCTTTAAAGGCAGGTTTTGGGCGAGGAGGTTAGCTCCTGCAACGGCCGCCGCTCCGCTTTTCGAATCGCTTGCATGGGAAACAGGCGAGCACGTCAAGCCTGTTTCACATGCAGCGACTGAAGCGAAAAAAATCGGTGCGATCGCACGCGTCACATTGCGATTTTTATAGGGTTCATTTCACACGATAGCGATTTTTTAAAATACTGGCACTGGCAGTGCATATTTGAACGCTGAACAGATAACAAATATAGTCACAGGTATCGAGAACGAACTTGGCAAATGGTCAAGCAATGAGTGGAATTATAGAAGCTTGTAAGTATCGTAATGAGAGAAATACCCCACTTTATCCATGTGTTATAATAATCTTTGAAGGGTTTTGCTAGAGGCCTTCGCGCAAAAAACCTATTGGCGCATCTTTGTCACGAAGTGGTATCGAAGATCAAATCAATAATGTCTGTGGAGTGGATGGGAGTGTGATGGTATCAGCGTAGCGTGCTAGTCAGGTACGGTTACAAAGATCTGCTTGTCATCACACCACCAATCTAAAGGCATGCCGAGCACGATATCCTGGTGGTGCGGGGCGGCATTTGTTAGTATACATGTATGTATGTCCGAGACACGTAAGCAATCATGTATTCACCAAGCGAGCGCATGTTTCCGTATCAGGTGTTGTGTTAAGTTGAGAGGGGTGCATTTCGTCACAAGTTATATTAATCCACATGATTTCGTTAATGCCCTTACATTGGCTGGGCTACTGTTTCCAAACACATAACGCAATAAAATCTGAAATGCCAGTGAGCACTCACAGAAAACTGCGGACCAGTAGAACTCCTTCCAAGCCAAGACTCCCCTCAGTATTGTCGAAGGACATAGAAAACATCCTGTCAACAGGTCCAAGTTTACCACAACAACAACTTTAACTATCCAGTGCATCTTCTTGCTCCTGTAATAGAATGCACTTTGTTAGCGTTTGCTGCAATTTATTACGATGAGGACAAAGTGGCTACTGGCAAGGGCTTATTCGTGCTACTGAAATCTGCACTTTCAGAAATAGACACGAGGTTCAGAGTTTAGATCTCGGGTACAGTGGCTGTAGTTTGATATTATCGAAAACTTGGAATGTCTGTCTATTCAGATATAAGAGCACATTAGAGAATTCTATGATCTAATGGATTACGGAGCTCTTCTATACTCTGCAAAGTCCACCTCCCATAACAATGGCGTAACACTGTCACTTGCCCTCCAACACTTGCTCCATTTCTTCCTAACCATGCTGCTTCTACGTCACGAGTCCACCAAAGTGGCACGTTGCAAACTGCATCATATGGACGACATTTTACAAAAGTGATCTTCACACACAATTGCACCGTAGTGGTTAAGAGGTCTGAATACTGCAATGCAAGCAGAAGCTGGGAAGGTTAGTGTTTGGGCAGATAGATCAAAAGCGAAATAGAATTATGGCAGAACTCATCTCGCGAGAACTGCCGAAGGTAATGCGAATAGCAATCGAGCAACGTAGCGACGGACGATACTCTGGAAGTCACGTTTATTTAACACGTGCTGTGGTAATTTCCAGACTTTCGTTGCCTTGGTTCCATGCCACATATTCCGACAGCTTTCCATTTCGCTATGGCACTCGCTTGTCAAGGTCGCCCACGAGCATGGATGCATGGCGATGGCTGTACGAAGCCGACGAAGTGGCGATGGAATCGCAAATAGGTAAAGATATCGATGGAACGACGAAGGCGTAAAACGACGATAGCTTGACGACGACGATATGACAACGGATGCTCGATAACGTCTGTGTCCCGAGGACGTGATGAACACAATGGCTTGTGACAACAGTGGAATAATGAAGACTGAATGATGACCGCATGATTAGGATGGAAGGACAAGCAAGTAATGTCGTCTCTGGATCGTCAAAGATGCTATGACGACGACAGCATAAAGACAACGGCATGACGATGGTGTAAATGATGATGACGGTGAAAGGGCAGCTTGATGACAGTGACGTCACGACAACGGCATGACGGTGACGGCGTGACGAGAGTCGGATGGTGACAGTGGAACGACCACGAGGCCATCCACGTGACTGTTTAACAACGAATGCATGACGACGACTGTATGAGGACAATGCAGTGACAACGATGGCATGACAACGGCACGATGACAGTGGAATGACGACGGGTGTATGATGGCAGTGGCAGCGTGACGATCAAGAAAGCTGTATGAAGAAGGATGGCGTGATGTCGACGGCATGAGGAGAGTCGGATGACAAAGCGGGAATGATGCAACGACCAGAACGGTATCACCACCCCGAACCCACGCGTAGGGGCCCAAGCTGTTAGGCAACTTGGGCTACTCTATCGAAACAGAAGGCGTCACGAAGACGTCATGAGGAGAGTGACATCGTGAAGCATGAATAAAGACGAGTGAACGACCACGAGGGCATCAATATGGCAGTGCGGCCACGAATACATGACGACTGTATGAGGACGATGGCGTTGTGACTACGGCATGGTGAGAGTAGGTTCATGACGCTGAAATGACGACAATGCTGACGTCCGTCCGTCCGTCCTCTCACGCTGACCCAGTGGCGCAAGTGGTCCACCTGCTTGGACCACTAGATATGTGCTCTTGGCGTTGTGTCATCGTGGTCACAGCATTGTCGTCATTTCAGCTTCATGAACCTACTCTCATGAAGCTGGGATGGATGGATGGATGTCTCCGACAGAACAGGTAAAAAAATACCAGCCACATAAAAAAATTTCTTGGGATGCCGGCTGACTTGTATATGCTCCTGATGTCTTTATCGAGCAGCAAATAATTTTAATGAGAAATGCTAAATAAATACGAAATGCCCTGTATTTCCAATGCTCAACCGTCTCCCATCATATGGAATATTTTTCAAATACAAATATCTACTGATTTGTCACAAACACTACGCGAAGGCACATATGTACTACTAAATACGTACCGTGGTTAAATTGGGGCAACACGTTACGACGTCCGCTTCTGTTGCCCTCATATATCGCTGGCAACAAGCCAAATAAAAAATGACAATTCCACCATGGACGATCGGAAAGGCCACCGCATCCAACAACGGTAACCCAAGGATGATTAGCTCCAGATGCATTGATATCTCCAGATATTTCTGTATTCTTTGTATAAATTGCGGCCTTTCCATAATATGAACGAAGACTCTTCTTCTGTACATTCTCCTGTAGATTTTGTATTTCAAATAACTTTTTTCGAGGCACCAACCAATTAATAATGCTGTCCAGGCCTCCGTCAGATTAACAAAAGAAAATGCCGAAGAAAAAGAAGGCAGCATGGCCTTAATCTGCAAATAAGAAAGAACGGAGATGTTAAAACCAAGGGGGAAAATACTTATTAGGTACAAACAAAAACTAGCCAAATAAATTGGTACAGCGTGCTACCCTAAGCAGGCCAATAACATTGGCATGGCTAGAAAATTTCCTACCACCAAGTAGCTATTTATGGGTTATTTAAAGCAGTACTGAAATGCAGGTGTGTATACACACCTACACCTACAATTCAATTAGAAATATACTATTCGGTACCGAATAGTATATTTCTCATTGAATTTCCACTCCAACAAAAGAAAATGCGAATATCGAATTAAATATAAGAAAAAAAAACATATTTGCCGCAAAGTTTATTGCTTGTAAATTGTGGGCATGAAAACATGGTGCTGGACCTGCTCGGAAATCTCATAGCATTCCATAACAATATTTAAGCATGCTATGTGGTAACTTACGTACACAAGTCACGATATACCTACAGTACGGCCTACTCTTATAAATGGGTTTATGAAATTGTTATACCAGTTCTACTATATAGAAGTTCAATATAACGCCGAATGGAATCAAATGCAATTTTCCCCCCGAAGCTATGGAGTTAGCCAATCTTTGTTGTGCTGAATACTCTCGAGGTTCGGTTTAATATTGGCCCTGTATATTTATGCAGAGATGTTCACGTTTTATGTTATATTATTGCGTAGAAAATTCCCTCTGCAGTTTCCCTCAAAAACGCAGAACGGCTTTTCCATCTTTACGGCACGTAGCTTAGCGCAAGCACAATCAGATTCAATTGCGACTCAAATCACCGCTCCACGCGTAGCCATCGTTGGTGGTGTGCGGGCCAATCCCGATCGGCGCGGACAAAAAAGAAGCGTTCTGCTCAAGGCATTCGAGCAGATGGGCAGCGGCCAGTGGCCAGGTACATTTATGACTTGGTCCTAGTAAATATGGGGCGAGTCTTGACCAAGGAAGCACAAAATGTAACTACGAGCCCGCACGCCCACACAGAGAGAAGAATAGCAGTTGCGTGCGTCGCGAACGAGAAACAATGACTGCTGCTTCTCCTCGCATTATTCGTGGCCACGCGGGCCTCACCACAATAACAAAAAAAAAATTAAGGTAGACGCTGCCACGGACATACTGTTTAGCGCCATGCGAATGGGAGCTTCTATCCGTTCGTTTGTCACTGGTGGTCGTCTGCTAGAAAAGTATGCCAGGCGTGCCAAAAAACGTGCCACCACCGAACCTCTCGCGTACTCCTGGCGTTACTGCTCGCGGACGCTCCACCATTGATAGGGTGCCTAGGGTGCCTCGATGCCCAGCGCCGCCGTCCAGGGTGGAGACAACCCCGCTGGCGCCGCCATATTGTGTCACACGAGCTGAGACTCAGCTACGCTTGCGTTCACAAAGTGTTACTCGCGGCGCGCTTCAAGTGCTTTGCCTTGATGAGGATTTTTTCATGGGTGTCCCATCTGCATATCTTTATAACCAATAGCCGTTAACTCGTCGAAGGTCGAAGACGTAAATGTATGGCGCCGGGAACATGCCCCAAGTTGCCTAATTCAATCACATTTAATATGCCGTGTGTATGTTTAAAATACGCACTATATATATATTTTTTTTGCGCTTCGATGCTTGGTATATAAAATTTGCCACCCCCTGTGTGTGGAAGTTTTTCTTTTTCGCTGTTGTATTTTGGTTTACACGTCACGCCTCCTTTACCGTAGCCAGCCACTCGCGCACGGCGGTTAGTTTCCCTTGCGTTGCGTGTGCTCTTCGCGTTCGTTGCAATTATTTGACGATATCTACGCGCAATTTTTGCTTTTTTTGCCCACAAAACTGTGTGCTGACAGGATTAAGCTGGTGTAAAAATAACTGCGATGTGAAAATAAGGTTTAGTTAGTGCTGTAGAGAAAAATGTAACGTAACTTGTCTGTTTCAATCTTGCGTAGTATACACAAGAAATCAAACGATGCACAAAATACATTTACTTATAATGTCTAGTACAATCAATCATGCAAGAGATATGTACATGAAAAATTATATGTACTGTGTGGCGCCTGAAGGTCATGTTGAAAGACGAGATAAAAAAATTAATTCGCAAGGTAGGCTCGACACACAATTCGGGATAGAGAGAGTTTTTTTTTATTTATTCATTACATGGGGGGGGGGGGGGGTTCAAGTGAGTACATCAACCTTATTACACACAATATAAATCGAAAACAAGAGTGCAAACAAGAAAACGCAACCGCGGGTAATATTAATCAAGATATCCAGCCAGATATCCAGCCAGACTACATACATCAGCTACCATCGAATACGTCGCATCAGCCAAACACATCGATGGCGAGTACAGAACATTTCATAAATAACCATTAGAACACTGATAACTACATTGAAAAATAAACAACACTGCATACATATCACGTACAAAAACCGTAAATGAAACTAAGACAGTCAAATACAGATTAGCAATGTTTTTCACTTCGAAAATATAGTCCATGATGATGTAGGGCTGTTGACTTTTAACAGACGGCGCCCATCCTGTCGATTTCCCTCGTACTGGTCCTCTTCAAAGTGTTTCTAAGTACAGGTAAAACAACAAAAGTGATTATTGATATGAAAAGTTGCCTTGTAAATACAGAGAACCCATTACAGTACTTAAAAATAAATTTTCGCACGATGCCCCTTAACTCTACTACACCTGGGCATACCGTGCACAGGCATTTAAAGACCCGTCACAGTACCCACTACGATCGGGAATGAGCACGAATGACCATCGGCTTACGATCACCACGCTACAAATATGTACAAGTCTAAAAAATCAGCTATGTAACGTAACACCCTGAGGTCCGCAAGATGTCTCCTGAGAAATCAGAGAAAATCACAATGTTTCGCTTACCACGTACAAAACAGCCGCTCTCCCCAGACGAAGGACTGCGTTCTTTAGTCCCAAATAACCAGTACCGAAAAAGAAAAAAAGAAAAGAAACAAGAGACACACACGATGTGTGCTTCCCGTGAAAAAGGAAAATAGGTGGCTTACGTGACGATTCGTAGCTAATGTAAGACTATTTCGCGGCTAAGCATCTTCGTCAGTCCTTAAAATAAGG
Source organism: Dermacentor silvarum (assembly GCF_013339745.2). Lineage (NCBI taxonomy): Eukaryota > Metazoa > Arthropoda > Arachnida > Ixodida > Ixodidae > Dermacentor > Dermacentor silvarum. Next base: position 21,260,729 of record NC_051163.1, read on the forward strand.
GTACAGACTGCGCCCATCAAAACGAAAAAAGCCTATGCGACGCGAGCTCGCAAACCATACGCTACTCAGACAGCATCGGTGCAGTGCTTACTTAGTTCGTGAGCTAATGTATATAGGGACGTGAGCGAGGATCAGAGAATACTTTCTTATTTAAATGAAAAACACGGTGCGGTAGTCTAAACATTCTTGACACTTACCTCGCAAATGCAGGAGTTATCCGTTGCCTTCCAGTGATCGCGCTTTACTTGGGCTTCCCATCTCTTCCGTCGCTCTGGGTCCCGGGGGAAGCGAAAACAACGCAGTCCTTTACGCGTCGATCCGGCGCACTTGGGAACACAACAGCCCGTCATGTCGACACGATGCACTTGATAGCTTGTCAGTCATGTGGCTGAACACTGTCTAGCAAGTAGAAGCGTCCGCGAAGCATCCGCGCGCACTGTGCCTTGAACTCAGCACCGGCACCAAGCAATCGCAACGGCTCGCTGTGACGCAATATGGCGTCGCAGCGAGAAAGCGGCGGCGCGGGGGCGGTCAAAGGTTGGCACCACCCTGAACGGCGGCTCTTTGACCGCCATTAGGGTGCCTCGATGCCAGCGCCGCCGTTCAGGGTGGTGCCAACCTTTGACCGCCCCCGCGCCGCCGCTTTCTCGCTGCGACGCCATATTGCGTCACAGCGAGCCGTTGCGATTGCTTGGTGCCGGTGCTGAGTTCAAGGCACAGTGCGCGCGGATGCTTCGCGGACGCTTCTACTTGCTAGACAGTGTTCAGCCGCATGACTGACAAGCTATCAAGTGCATCGTGTCGACATGACGGGCTGTTGTGTTCCCAAGTGCGCCGGATCGACGCGTAAAGGACTGCGTTGTTTTCGCTTCCCCCGGGACCCAGAGCGACGGAAGAGATGGGAAGCCCAAGTAAAGCGCGATCACTGGAAGGCAACGGATAACTCCTGCATTTGCGAGGTAAGTGTCAAGAATGTTTAGACTACCGCACCGTGTTTTTCATTTAAATAAGAAAGTATTCTCTGATCCTCGCTCACGTCCCTATATACATTAGCTCACGAACTAAGTAAGCACTGCACCGATGCTGTCTGAGTAGCGTATGGTTTGCGAGCTCGCGTCGCATAGGCTTTTTTCGTTTTGATGGGCGCAGTCTGTACCCTTATTTTAAGGACTGACGAAGATGCTTAGCCGCGAAATAGTCTTACATTAGCTACGAATCGTCACGTAAGCCACCTATTTTCCTTTTTCACGGGAAGCACACATCGTGTGTGTCTCTTGTTTCTTTTCTTTTTCTTTTTTCGGTACTGGTTATTTGGGACTAAAGAACGCAGTCCTTCGTCTGGGGAGAGCGGCTGTTTTGTACGTGGTAAGCGAAACATTGTGATTTTCTCTGATTTCTCAGGAGACATCTTGCGGACCTCAGGGTGTTACGTTACATAGCTGATTTTTTAGACTTGTACATATTAAGCCGATGGTCATTCGTGCTCATTCCCGATCGTAGTGGGTACTGTGACGGTCTTTAAATGCCTGTGCACGGTATGCCCAGGTGTAGTAGAGTTAAGGGGCATCGTGCGAAAATTTATTTTTAAGCACTGTAATGGGTTCTCTGTATTTACAAGGCAACTTTTCATATCAATAATCACTTTTGTTGTTTTACCTGTACTTAGAAACACTTTGAAGAGGACCAGTACGAGGGAAATCGACAGGATGGGCGCCGTCTGTTAAAGTCAACAGCCCTACATCATCATGGACTATATTTTCGAAGTGAAAAACATTGCTAATCTGTATTTGACTGTCTTAGTTTCATTTACGGTTTTTGTACGTGATATGTATGCAGTGTTGTTTATTTTTTCAATGTAGTTATCAGTGTTCTAATGGTTATTTATGAAATGTTCTGTACTCGCCATCGATGTGTTTGGCTGATGCGACGTATTCGATGGTAGCTGATGTATGTAGTCTGGCTGGATATCTGGCTGGATATCTTGATTAATATTACCCGCGGTTGCGTTTTCTTGTTTGCATTCTTGTTTTCGATTTATATTGTGTGTAATAAGGTTGATGTACTCACTTAAACCCCCCCCCCCCCCCCCCCCCATGTAATGAATAAATAAAAAAAAACTCTCTATCCCGAATTGTGTGTCGAGCCTACCTTGGGAATTAATTTTTTTAACTCGTCTTTCAACATAACCTTCAGGCGCCACACAGTACATATAATTTTTCATGTACATATCTCTTTCATGATCGATTGTACTAGACATTATAAGTAAATGTATTTTGTGCATCGTTTGATTTCTTGTGTGTACTACGCAAGATTGACACAGACAAGTTACGTTACATTTTTCTCTACAGCACTAACTAAACCTTATTTTCACATCGCAGTTATTTTTACACCAGCTTAATCCTGTCAGCACACAGTTTTGTGGGCAAAAAAAAGCAAAAATTGCGCGTAGATATCGTCAAATAATTGCAACGAACGCGAAGAGAACGCGCAACGCAAGGGAAACTAACCGCCGTGCGCGAGTGGCTGGCTACGGTAAAGGAGGCGTGACGTGTAAGCCAAAATACAACAGCGAAAAAGAAAAACTTCCACACACAGGGGGTCGCAAACCTTATATACCAAGCATCGAAGCGCAAAAAAAAAAAATAGCGCGTATTTTAAACATACACACGGCATATTAAATGTGATTGAATTAGGCAACTTGGGGCATGTTCCCGGCGCCATACATTTACGTCTTCGACCTTCGACGAGTTAACGGCTATTGGTTATAAAGATATGCAGATGGGACACCGATAAAAAAATCCTCAAGGCAAAGTACTTGGAAGCGCACCGCGAGTAACACTTTATGAACGCAAGCGTAGCTGAGTCTCAGCTCGTGTGACACAATATGGCGGCGCCAGCGGGGTTGTCTCCACCCTGGACGGCGGCGCTGGGCATCGAGGCACCCTAACCATTGGTAGCCGCTGGCGCCACTCGCCAATTTCTTAATATCTCGATTTTATCGCGACGCTGCAATCTCGATTGCAGTGTCGCGCGTCGCTTTAAAGGCAGGTTTTGGGCGAGGAGGTTAGCTCCAGCAACGGCCGCCGCTCCGCTTTTCGACCAAGATCGCTTGCATGGGAAACAGGCGAGCGCGTCAAGCCTGTTTCACATGCTGCGGCTGGAGCGAAAAAAATCGGTGCAATCGCACGCGTCACACTGCGATTCTTATAGGCCTCATTTCACACGATAGCGATTTTTTTTAAATACTGGCACTGACAGTGCATATTAGAACGCTGAACAAGTAACAAATATAGTCACAGGTATGGAGAACGAACTTGGCAAATGGTCAAGCGATGAGTGGAATTATAGTAGCTTGTAAGTATCGTAATGAGAGAAATACCCCACTTTACCGATGTGTTAGAATAATCTTTGAAGGCCGTAGAGGCTTGGGCTAGTCGGTACATACTCGAAAGGGAAACAGCGCGAAAAAACACGACAAGAAGACAAGAAGGGAGACACACACCAGCGCTGGTGAGTGTCTCCCTTCTTGTCTTGTGTTTTTTCGCGCTGTTTCCCTTTCGAATCTTTTAAGGGCTTTGCTAGAGGCCTCCGCGCAAAAATCTATTGGCTCTTCTTTGCCATGAAGTGGCATCAAAGATGACATCAATAATTTCTGTGGAGTTGATGGAAGTGTGACGGTATCAGCGTAGCGTGCTAGTCAGGTACGGTTACAAAGATCGGCTTGTCATCACACCACCAATCCAAAGGCATGCCAAGCACGATATCCTGGTGGTGCGGGGCGGCATTTGTTGGTATACACGTGTGTATGTCGGAGACATCTAAGCAATGATGTATTCACCAAGCGATCGCATGTTTCCGTATCAGGTGTTGTGTTGAGAGGGGATGCATTTCGTCACAAGTTATATTAACCCACAGGATTTCGTTAATGCCCTTACATTGGCTGGGCTACTGTTTCCAAACACATAACGCAATAAAATCTGAAATGCCAGTGAGCACTCACAGAAAACTGCGGACCAGTAGAAATCCTTCCAAGCCAAGACTCCCGTCAATATTGTCGAAACACATAGAAAACATCCTGTCAAAAGGTCCAAGTTGACGTAACTATCCAGTGCGTCTTCTTGCTCCTGTAATAGAATGCACTTTGTGAGCGTCTGCTGCAAATTATTACGATGAGCACAAAGTGGCTACTGGCAAGGGCTTATTCGTGCTACTGAAATCTGCACTTTTCAGAAATAGACACGAGGTTCAGAGTTTAGATCTCTGGTACAATGGCTGCAGTTTGATATTATCGAAAACTTGGAATGTCTGTCTATTCAGATATAAGAGCACATTAGAGAATTCGATTCTTCTATACTCTGCAATGTCCACCTCTCATAACAATGGCGTAACACTGTCACTTGCCCTCCAACACTTGCTCCGTTTCTTCCTAACCATGCTGCTTCTACGTCACGAGTCCACCAAAGTGGCATGTTGCAAACTGCAACATATGGGCGACATTTTACAACAGTGATCTTCACACACAATTGCACCGTAGTGGTTAAGAGGCCTGAATACTGCAATGCAAGCAGAAGCTGGGAAGGTTAGTGTTTGGGCAGATAGATCAAAAGCGAAATAAAATAATTGTGGCAGAACTCATCTCGCGAGAACTGCCGAAGGTAACGCGAATAGCAATCGAGCAACGTAGCTACGGACGACATTCCAGAAGTCACGTTTGTTTAACACGTGCTTTGGTAGTATCCAAACTTTCATTGCCTCGGTTATACGCCCCATATTCCGACAGCTTTCCATTTGACGACGACTGTGTGACTACGATGGCGTGATGTCCATGGCATGGGGAGAGTGATGACAAAGCTGGAATGATACAGCGACCAGAACGGTATCACCAACCTGAACCCACAGCTTGTGGCCCAAGCTGTTAGATCACTTGGGCCACTCCATCGAAACAGAAGGCGTCACGAAGACATCATGGCGAGAGTCAGATCATGAAGCTTGAATAAAGATGATTTAACAGTCACGACGGCATCAATATGGCGGTATGACAACGAATACATGACTGTATGAGGAGATGCCGTTGTGACTGCGGAATGGGAAGAGTAGGTTCATTTAGGGAGCCTTCATGCAAGCGCTGTTTTAGGGTGGCGACAACCTTTGTAAGGGTACTTGCCGCCGCCAGCTAAATTGGCGGGTAAAATTTTCCGCCAAATATAGCGTGTGGGAATCAGAATGACGAAAATACCAGCCGACAGACCACGTTTCCCGCATCCGTTGGTGCCATGAAACTAATTCAATTTTTAAAATGAACTTTGGCCTCAGCAGCCAGAGACCCATAGCGTGTCTGAGAGCAGTGCATGGCATGTCTACGTTTTAGTTAAAGAGGCTTGTAAAGACAGTTTTTATTACAGCACACTTCGAAAAACACCCTTTACACAGTGTGTACAAGTGGAAGGCAACGACAATGTTTCATGCTGTTCACATTCTTGGCGTAAGAAAATACTACCACGAGCACGCCACCGTGCGTTATAGCTTGTTGCTTTGTATAGTATGGAAAAAAAAAGTTTGATATGTTCAAATAAAAGGGAAAGGCAACTAGTATATTAAAGATGTATGCAAGTTTCGTGTGCGCATTGGTGCAAAATTAAATTAAAGAAATTTATTAGATCGCGTGCCAAAATGGGTACATCAGAGCGTGACAAAAAAAAGAATGCAGGGATGCGCCACGACTGTTAGCGAAATTGGGAATCAAAATGGCTACTCACCAAATTTGGCGGTAAATAGCGCTCAACATTTTGGATTTGTCACCACCATAAAAGAGCGCTTGCATGTAGGCTTCCTAGGTTCATGAAGCTGAAATGACAATTTAATGACCACGACGACAACACGGCCGGGAACACATATTCAGTGGACCAAGCAGGTCGACAACTTGCGCGACTGGGTCGGCGCGACTGGACGGGCGTACGGACGGGTGGGTAGATGGATGGATCGATCAATAGATAGATAGATAGATAGATAGATAGCTAGCTAGCTAGCTAGCTAGCTAGATAAATAGATAAATAGATAGATAAATAGATAGATAGATAGATATCATAGAGATAGATAGAGATAGATAGAGATAGATAGATAGAGATAGATAGATAGATAGATAGATAGATAGATAGATAGATAGATAGATAGATAGATAGATAGATAGATAGGCAGGCTGAAAGTGGCTGAAATATGCAAAAAATACCACTTGCATAATAAAATTTGTATGCCGGCTGACTTGTATATGCTCCTGATGTCATTATCAAGCTGCAAATTAGTTTTAATGAGAAATGCCCTGCAAAAACGATAGGCCCTGTATTTCCAAGGCCCAGCGGTTTCCCTTGATATGGTATATATTCAAACACAAATGTGTACTTATTTGTCACGAACAGTACGCGGGCAGCAAATTTATACTACTAAATACTTACCTGGGTTATGTTCGGGGACCGACGTGATGACGTCATCCTTCGTTATATCCGTGAACACGTGCGCATTCCGTAGTAGGATCAACACCAAGATAGCGTGCGTCCATGCATGCTGTGAGGCACCGATAGAGGGCAGCAGAACTAGTGTCAGCTCGGTATAAGACGACCTGGATATGTAGAGCCTCGTTTTCTGTACAAGTTCTGCCTCTCGTGCAGAAACAGGAAAAACTGGCACCGATCAAAATTTGTTCTCAGACAATAATTTAGGTATGTTTTCTCGGCCCACCAAATTCCAAGGACCACCGTCCAAGACGTTTTGAGTCCGCAGAATAAAAACGATGACGAGAAGGACGGAAGGTCAGCCGGAATCTGCGAATAAGAAAGAACGGAGACGTTAAAACCAAGGAGAAAAATAACTTAATACGTGCAAACAGAAAGTGGCCAAATAAATTGGTACAGCGTGCTACCCTAAGCCCGCCAAAGGCGGTGCTAGAAAATTTCCGACGACAAAGTAGCTATTCATCGGTTATTTAAAGGAGTACTGAATTGTAGGGTTGTGTGAATACCGAATAGTATATTTCTAATTCAATTTCCACTCCAACAAAAGAAAATGCGAATCTCGAACGGAATATGAGAAAACATTTGCGGCAAAGTTTACTGCTTGTAAGTTGTGGGCATGAAAACACGGTGCTGGACCTGCTCGGGAAGCTCGTAGCATTCCATAACAATAATTCAGCATGCTATGTGGTAACTTACGTACACAGAAGTCACGATATACCTACACTACGGCCTACTCTTATAAATGTTTATGAAATTGTTATACCAGCCCTGAGTGCAGCCCAGTTCTACTATAGAAGTTCAATATAACGTCGAATGGAATCAAATGCAATTTTCCCCTGAAGCTATGGAGTTCGGTTCGGTTTAATATAACGAGGTTCGGATTAATATTGGACCTGTGTATTTATGCAGAGATGTTCACGTTTTATGTTATTTTATTGCATAGAAAATTTTCTCATGCAGTTTCCCTCCAAAACGCAAAAGGGGTTTTCCATCTTTACGGCACGTAGCTTAGCGCAAGTACAATCACATTAAATTGCGACTCAATCACCGCTCCACGCGTAGCCATCGTTGGTGTTGTGCGGGCCAATCCCGATCGGCGCGGACAAAAAGATGCGTTCTGCTCAAGGCATTGCTAGCAGATGGGCAGCGGCCAGTGCGAAGATACATTTATGACTTAGGTTCTAGTACATATGGGGCGAGTCTCGCCAAGGAAGTACAAAATATAACTACGAGCCCGCACGCCCACACAGACAGAAGAATAGCAGGTGCATGCGGCGAGAACTAGCAACATTGTCTGCTGCTTCGTCTCGCATTATTCGTGACCACACGCCCCCCCCCCCCCCCCCCCACAATAAAAAAAAATAAGAAAATAAAGGAAAACGCTATCAGCTAGGCTCATACTATTTAGCGCCATGCGAATGGAAGCTTCTATCCGTTCGTTCGTTCGTCACTGGTGGTCGTCTGCCTGGAAAAGTGTGCCAAGCGTGCCAAAAAACGTGCCACCACCTCACCTCTCACGTGCCCTTACGTCACTGCTCGCGGACGCTCCACCATTGGTAGCCGCTGGCGCCTCTCGCGAAGTTTTTTAGAAATGTCTATTTTATAGCGACACTGAAATCTCGATTGCAGTGTCGCTAAAACAGATAAAACGCTAAACAGGTAAAACAGGTAAAACGCTAAACAGGTAAAACGCTAAGAGAGGTTTAAAACAGGTTTTGGGCAAGGAGGTTAGCTCCAGCAACGGCCGCCGCGCCGACTTTTCGGGAAACAGGCGTCCGCGACCCTCGTCAAGCCTGTTTCACGTGACGCTACTGGAGTGGAAAAAAATCGGTGCAGTCGCACGCGTCACACTGCGATTTTTATATGGCGCATTTCACACTATAGCGATTCAAAAAAATACAGCTGGTGCGACGCCCAGGGTTGCTTCCTGCCAGGTTTTGTGGCAAACGCCACCTAAGTTTCCACACGTTATAAAAAAAAAAACAAGACAATATTATTCTGTCTATAATAGGAGCAATTAATGCGCGTGTTTTGTAATTTAGGAAACCTTCGAAGTTTAAATTTGATTTTAATTTCTGTATTTGTTCAAGGTCCTCACAGGCTCAGAAGCGGAGTATTGCACTGCAGTGCAGTCGTGTTCGCGCAGAGACACCCGTGCTTATAGCGTCCGCTTCTGAAGAAATGATGCGTGTATATTGCACATAGTTGCGCACAAGATGTGGCTGCTCCTAGTTATATTCTTGCACAAAACGAAGCAGCAATCACCAAGCCGAAAGCCCAAGTCTGCTCCTTTAGGAAGCCGGAAGTGATCTGTGTGTGATTACTGAATGTGGAATGGAATTTGTGTTGCGAACTTCAATCTTAGCGATAACCTGGTACGTCCACCACGGTGCATGTGCTGTAATTATGTATAGAAGTAATCTCTAAATATTTCCGAAGGCGGGCTGCTTCGTCGCATAGTAGGCTTACAAAAGCACCCCAGGATAAAATTTTCGCTGGCGGAATAAAAGGAATCTGCACCTACATATAGAGATATTTATAGTATATGCCATTATGGTGCAATTAAAGTACGAGTTCTCGCTGCGCTGCAATATGAGCATTTAAAAAATCACCCAATGCATTTTAAACGGGTGTACAAAAGTGTCCCAGGAAGAAAATCCATCTAGTAATTAATCTAGTCGCCGCATATATCGTGAGGCTATATGGCGTCTGGATTAAGTGCCTAAAGTTCAATTTGCGAAAAATGAGGCACTGTTACGAAATACATTTTTGAAAGATGCAACCCATAGAGTTACGCCAAACGCATTGCCCCAGGGTCGGCTTCACCGCGGCAGTCGATATCCCGGATTCCTGGACTTGTAAAGGTTTCGCGAACAATGTCTTAATTAACCTGCTGGGTGACATGAATGCCCACGTACAGGATCTAGACAGTTATACCGACAGCAACGGGAAGTTAATCAATCATGGGATGATGACCTGGGAAGTCGGAAATGGCTATTAAGCACTAATTATGTCTGGTGACAGAAGGTACTTAAGATAATTTGAGAGAAAAGTTCATCGACGAGGAAGGGTGTAGCAAAATAGAAAGTGACCATAAACGCATCATTTTGAAAATGGGATATGTACTTGGCTAAGAGCAAGGATCGAATGATGGCCAGTGCATATTTGAACGCTCGAACAAATCAGAAATATAGCCACAGGTATCGAGAAAGAACTTTGCAAATGGTCAAGCAATGAGTGGGATTTTAGTAGCTTGTGAGTGTCATAATTAGAGAAATACCCCACTTTACCCATGCGTTAGAAGAGTCTTTGAAGCGCTATGCTAGATGCCTCCACGCGAAAACCTATTGGCACATCTTTGTCATGAAGTGGCATCGAAGATCAAATCAATAATGTCTGTGGAGTCGATGGAAGTGTGACGATATCAGCGTAGCGTGCAATTCAGGTACGGTTAGAAAGATCTGCTTGTCATCACACCACCAATCCAAAGGCATGCCAAGCACGATATCCTGGTGGTGCGCGGTGGCATTTTTTGGTATACATGTATGTATGTCGGAGACATGTAAGCAATGATATCACCAGGCGAGCGCATGTTTCCGTATCAGGTGTTGTGTTAAGTTGAGAGGGGATGCATATCGTCGCAAGCTATATTAACCAACGGGATTTTTATTGCGATAGCAATTATATGGACATTCCAAAGCGGATTTCTGTCATCGGCCGTTAGGTTCCGTATGACGTCAACGGCGATGAAATCGTCGCCGCGCTCCGGACGCTGCATGTGCGCGTGAAAGGGCGCGAGGGACGCGCGCTTTCAGAGGGAGCGAACGCACGTCGAAGAGCAAACGCGCGTTCTGCGCCATGCTCCCTCAATGGCTGAAGAATTAAGCGTCTCCTTCCTCCTTTGCATATATTGAAAGCAAACGCGACTTTTTCCGTCGCTTAAAAGGCTGGGGGGGGGACGGGAGGGAAAGAGAGAGGGGAGGCGACGTTAAGCTGTGGCACCAAATGCGTATTGATATAAAATAGCCGCGCGCGTTCAGTGCGAACGTGGGCAAAACGGCGACGGCGTCGACAACAGTTCTGCGCGTTACTGGTGCTGCTGCATTTCGTTGCAGCGCCACCGCATGTTCGTCACCGGCGCGGGGTGAAGGTCCTCTATGCAGACCCTGCCCGCCATAGAGTTTCACACTATAAAACCTAGAGGGTAAACTGGCGCCACCGTATATGCGAGTTTCTTAAAGGGCTGCCGTGCCCTCATGGGAATGACGGGATATGTGTCTGCGAGGCTTGTGTTGGCTGGTGTTGTACGAGGCTTCGTCTAAAACGTGGCTATGGCTAAACAAATAACGCGTTCTTAAAATAAAATCTACATAAAAGGCTTTCATTCACCCATATTACATCTCTTAGTAAAGTTTACTCACCTACAATGCAGCATCAAGCGAAGAAAAGCAAGAACAGACAAGTTGTTCCAAAGCGAGCGAGAATCTTGTCGTCTGCCCTCCAACTTTAGCGGTCAGCTGATACTTTTAGCGTTTCATAGAATTGTACATACAATAGTACGTCCTCAAAATTAAACAAAACATGTTTTTTGTGTAATAGTAAAGCTAAAGCAGTTTACGTGCTGTTTTAGCAGTAACTGAATCATTGTGACAGATGGAACGGTGCTAGCCAGGCGCTTCTTCAAGGCGTTCGGGCTCTCCAAGAACGATGCCAATCCGAATCCACAATATACCGGCATTCCCTTGCATACCACAGCGCAGCAGCGCCACATTTCCCTCTAGGTTTTATAGTGTGAAACTATGCTGCCCGCCTGCGCCAGCGTTTCTCCACTCGTACTAGCCCCATCGCTAGCTGCCGGGTGGCCGGTGTTTCTGCAGCGTTGCAGCGCGTCCTTCACATGCTGCTTCGCACTATCATGCCCCCGCGTGAAAAAAACGTTGTGAGGCGAGAAGGTGGTAAAGACTTCCGACGCTGCTCAACGAGTGTCCCGTCCTGATGTCGTTGGAAAACCTCCGAGCCACCCCCAGAGGCTCCGGCAACAGTCACCAACGCCGCACGCGTTTTGTGCGAACGCGGGCGAAACGCCGACGGCGTCGACAACAGTTCTGCGTGTTGCCGGTGCTGCTGCATGTCCAAGTTTATACAGCTGATAAAGCTACTATCATTACTCCGTACAGCTCTCTACAAATTTGCTATCGCAATTGATGCTTCGCCTTTCGGGTGAAACTGCGACAACTTTTTTTATTGCCTTTATAAAGCACTGGCTGGGCTACTGTTTCCAAACACATAACGCTATAAAATCTGAAACGTCATTGAGCACTCACACATCACGGTGATCCAGTTGAACTCTTCAGTCAGTGCCACGACCACTCTCAAGACAGCGAAGCCACACAAGGCACACGCCGTCCAGAAGTGCTTGTGAATGACACCTTGGAGTAACGCTTCTTCATCCTGTAACAGAATGCACAGTAGATTAACTTTGTGAGCGTCTGCTGCAAATTATTGCGATGAGCACAAAGTGGCTACTGGCAATGGCTTATTCGTGCTACTGAAATGTGCACTTTGTGAAATAGACACGAGGTTGTGTCACGTGTCACCGATCTCGGGGTCGTGCGGGTGTTAAAAGAGATGAAGATGGGAGACGCATGGCAACACAGCAAGCAGATTTTAACATTCAAACTCAAACTATATAAAACCTCAGTCTAACTAGCACACACTGAACTAAACACACTAAATAAATTAATGTTAACAAAAATACAACCTTATATGAACCAATAAACATGCCCTTAATTTCGCCTACGTAAGTCCTGGGCGTTTCTCACACGAAAGTCGGGCAACTCTGACCTACAGTTATCTCGCCGCTTACGTTGAATCTGCTCACATTTCTTGACGCTGACTCATGGGGCTCTCTTCGTCCAAGTCGCGTCGCGTCTCTTTCGGAGTCGTTGCTCCCGGCATCTTGATGATGTCGTCGCCTTGGTGGACGCCTGTAACCCGGTCGCTAATGCTGACGTGGCAGAGAGGCCTGACGGACTAGGCCTAACGACGTTCTCGGCCGTTGTTTCGGTCCAACTCCTTTCTCAAGTGCCGACGTGGCGTTCCGGGTATCATCGAACGCGCTGGCCTGCCGACGAAGGGGGGTCCTCTCTGGAGTGCCCGGCACGCCGTGTGATGCTGCAGCTGGTCGAAGTAGCCTCGCTCGAACGTCTCTGAGGTCGACGGCTGCACCTCGGGCTGCCCGCGTCACGGACTCGGCCGAACCTCCAAGTCTCCCGTCGCCAGAGCGTAGCTGCTGATGCGACCTTCCTGGCCCAGAGCCACGTCGATAATGCCAGCTCAGCCTCGCTTCTGCCTCGATTACGGCTCGGTTCACGCGCCACGCGTCCTCGTGCCGTTCGGAACGCTCCGTGTACATCGTCGTCGTCTTTTCTCGCCGCAGGCGGCCTCTTACATGTGACAGGTCGCTGGATTTAAAAAAAAAAAAAAAAAAAGGTGCGGCCTGCCGCGTGCATCGAAAACGGTGTGATCCGCCGTGGCGCCACACGCCGGGGTCTGTTGTCTGGCATCGGCATAGCAAATGCGTCAGGAACGCGCTTGGAACGCCGTCGCGCGTGCAAGCCGAAGCGTTCCATCCCCCTCAGCTAGCGCCGTTCGGCACAGCCAAGCGGCCGGCAATGCAACTACGGCCCTCACGTTCGCTCCCATAGCAGCGCGCCCAACGCGGCAGGCCACACCTTTTTTTGTATCCAGCGGCCGTGGTTCAGACATGGCCGCTGGATAAAAAAAAATCTCTTAATATTTCTAAAGGCGTAAAAGCCGACACCGCAATCATTTTAGCAGCCGCAGTCACTTGCGTACATATCATCATAGCATTCAAACAGGCACGGGTGTCGTCTACTTCCTCGTCCCGTGTCTCGCACTGTGAACCTCTACCGAGATGCTTAAACCAAATGCTCCAGTACGTAGTGACACGGCCGCTCGATAAAAAAGAAGAAGGTGCAGCCTGCCGCGTGCATCGAAAACGGTGTCATCCGCCGCGGACATAAAGAAAGCAAATAAAATCACAGCATATCCACGGGGTGAATGATGATGAGTGGGCGAAGCTCCGGAGGGAATCATTGGTTTTATTACAACGCTCCCCTAGCGTACGTCGCCGCACTAAATCGAACGATTGACTTCCACCAATGACACGCGCCATATGTGACGTCATTCATATTTTATAACAGCGCCCTTCATTATAATTGCACCATCTCCCGCTTAAGGGGACGCAAGCACAAACGCGTTAGAAACGTGCCATAGAACGTGCAGTACTCTCTAGTAAGGGCGAGAGGCCACAGCGTCTTACGCAGCCGTTTACACATGCCGGAACGTGCACCGCGTTTGCCGACGCCATCACATGACTGCTGAGAGAGTATAACCCCCGTATTCATAAACGCTCCTCGACTTGAACTTGACTTGCCACCGCCTTCAACGCGTTTCGAACGCGCTGCCCAAGGCGGTGGCAAGTCAAGTTCAAGTCGAGGAGCGTTTATGAATACGGGGGTAAGGCGGAGAGGCCACAGCGTCTTACACCAGCTTCTTACACGGGCCGTAACTCGCTAGCACAAACGCGTTAGAAACGCGCAGTGTTTCGTTAATGTTGGGTATTTATTATTGCGATAGCAATTATATGGACACTCAAAAGCAGATTTCCGCCGTCGGCGTCGCCGTCGCCGTGAGGTTCCGTATGACGTCATTTGGAGATGAAATCGTCGCCGCGCGCCCAACGCTGTATGTGCGAGTGAAAGGGCGCGAGGGGCGCGTCTTTCATGGGGAGTGAACGCATGGCGGAGAACAAACGCGCGTTCTGCGCCGTGCTCGCTTAAGGGCTGCAGAAGTAGGCGTCTCTTTCCTCCTTTACAATCACCATATATGTAGAGCAAACGCGCCTTCTTCCGACGCGCGAAAGGCCTGGGGGGGGGGGGAGGGGGAGGGAAGGGAGGCGACGTATAGCTGCGGCACCAAGTGCCTATTATTGCGATAGCAATTATATGGACACTCAAAAGCAGATTTCTGCCGTCGGCGTCGCCGTCGCCGTGAGGTTCCGTATGACGTCATTTGGAGATGAAATCGTCGCCGCGCGCCGAACGCTGTATGTGTGAGTGAAAGGGCGCGAGGGGCGCGTCTTTCACGGGGAGTGAACGCACGGCGGAGAACAAACGCGCGTTCTGCGCCGTGCTCGCTTAAGGGCTGCAGAAGTAGGCGTCTCTTTTCTCCTTTACAATCACCATGTATGTAGAGCAAACGCGCCTTCTTCATACGCGCGAGAGGCCGTGGGGGAGGGAAGGGAGGCGACGTTTAGCTGCGGCACCAAGTGCCTATTATTGCGATAGCAATTATATGGACACTCAAAAGCAGATTTCTGCCGTCGGCGTCGCCGTCGCCGTCGGCGTCGCCGTCGCCGTCGCCGTCGCCGTGAGGTTCCGTATGACGTCATTTGGAGATGAAATCGTCGCCGCGCGCCGAACGCTGTATGTGCGAGTGAAAGGGCGCGAGGGGCGCGTCTTTCACAGGGAGTGAACGCACGGCGGAGAACAAACGCGCGTTCTGCGCCGTGCTCGCTTAAGGGCTGCAGAAGTAGGCGTCTCTTTTCTCCTTTACAATCACCATATATGTAGAGCAAACGCGCCTTCTTCGGACGCGCGAGAGGCCGTGGGGGAGGGGGAGGGAAGGGAGGCGACGTTTAGCTGCGGCACCAAGTGCCTATTTATATCAGAGGCTCCAGCAACAGTCACCAACGCCGCACGCATTTTGAGCTAACGCGGGCAAAACGCCGATGGCGTCGACAACAGTTCTGCGTGTTGTTGCTACCAAAGCCGCTCACCTTACTTCGTATGACATTGCTGTGTTGCTATCGCATTCATTGCTTCGCCCTTAGGGCGAAACTGTGACATTTTTTTTATATCAGAGGCTCCGGCAACAGTCACCAACGCCGCACGCATTTTGAGCTAACGCGGGCAAAACGCCGATGGCGTCGACAACAGTTCTGCGTGTTGCCGATGCTGCTGCATGTCCAAGTTTATACAGCTGATAAAGCTAATATCATTACTCCGTAAAGCTCTCTACAAGTTTGCTATCGCAATTGATGCTTCGCCTTTCAGGTGAAACTGCGACATTTTTTTATATCAGAGGCTCCGGCAACAGTCACCAACGCCGCACGCATTTTGAGCGAACGCGGGCAAAACGCCGACGGCGTCGACAACAGTTCTGCGTGTTGCCGGCGCTGCTGCATGTCCAAGTTTATACAGCTGATAAAGCTAATATCATTACTCCGTATAGCTCTCTACAAATTTGCTATCGCAATTGATGCTTCGCCTTTCAGGTGAAACTGCGACAACTTTTTGTCATCGTGGTGCGTGTGTCCATGTGCGCTTCGTGGCGTAGTGGCTAGCGCCACGCGTTCGGAAGCGAGGGGTCCCTGCAGGGTTCGATTCCGCGCTACGGACACAACTTTCGGAATTTTTTTTCATAAAACTAGAAGTGGCTACCTACTACGACGACGACGACTGTTACTACTACTACTACTACTACTACTACTACATACTACAGATGAGGGACAGACCCACACCCTAAGGAGCTTCGCCCCTAAAAATTAGCAGTGCCTTAGCTCGGATATGCCCTGATATACGTAGTGTGAGCTAAGTCGGCCACATCGTTCAGAACCGGTAGACCTGGTGGCATGGGCGGGTAACGATACCCATTGGTAACGCTGAAGAGCGGAATCTTCTGCTTAACGAGGAAGTTCTTGCACGTTGTACAAACCCGCGCCACGGTTTCACCCCACTCAGGCGGCGCCGCTAAACTCAACGTTTCACGCCTGGCACTGCATATCGGCGTCAAGCCATTCATGTGCCACAGTCTTTCACACACATCGCACACATATCCAAACGTATTGTTTAGGAAGTCCGTCTCGAAGGCCCGAGTCGCACTGGCGCTTTCGCTAAGTTTCACCATATAGTCAGTCAATGGCGAGCTTTGACGTCATCGACGGCGTCTTGGTGTTGCTGCTGCTGAGATGGTCGGGCACGTCGCTCAGCCTCCTGGCGACGCTGCTTTGCTAGGTGGTGGTGGTGAAAAACATCTATTTGCTGTATTTACAAGTGAGAGATAGGGACGGCCTTAAGGGCTGACCTGTTCCTCCCTTTTCTCCGGTATCTCAGCAGCACGTTTAGCCTTCTGTTCGTTCTTCCTACGCTCAATCGGTAATTGCCAGCTATTTCGGGATCCAATGAGTTAAGCTTCTCCGCTCTTCTGCGCCGCTGAGCAGCAATTTCACTCTCCTTCTCCATGGCTATACCGCACTGGCAAACGCCCGGCGCAAACGCCGGGCAAACGCCAGGCGCGCCAGCTGTGCGCCGTGTGACGTCACCGCTCCTCGCGCATGCGCAGCACGGCTCTTCAGGAGCCACGTGACACTGTTAAACCTCGGCCCGTCTAGCTCACGCTACAAAAAAAAAAAACAAGTGCGGCCTTTCGCGTGCATCGAAAACAGTGTCATCCGCCCCGGCGCACCAGCCGGGGACATAACAAAGCATAAAAAAGCCCCGCATCGGCACAGAAAATTCGTCAGGAACGCGCTCGGAACGCCGTCGCGCGTGGAAGCTGACGCGTCCCAACCCCGTCAGCTAGCGCCGATCGGCCCAGCCAAGCGGCCGACAATTCAACTACGGCCGAGACATTCTATCCCGTTGCAGCCCGCTTGACGCGGCAGGCCGCGGTAGTGAGGTGGCGTGGCCACATGGCAAGCATGAAATACATTAGGGGTATTTTATTGCGATAGCAATTATACGGACACTCCAAAGCGGATTTTTGCCGTCGCCGTCGCCGTCGCCGTCGCGGTGAGGTTCCGTATGACGTCAACGGCGATGAAATCGTCGCCGCGCTCCGGACGCTGTATGTGCGAGTGAAAGCGCGCGAGGGACGCGCGCTTTCACAGGGAGCGAACGCACATCGAAGAGCAAACGCGCGTCCTGCGCCATGCTCCCTGAAGGGCTGCAGAATTAAGCGTCTCCTTTCCATATATAGAGAACAAACGCGACTTTTTCCGTCGCGCAAAAGGCTGTGGGGGCGGGGGACTGGAGGGAGGGAGAGAGGGGAGGCGACGGCTTAGCTGCGGCACCAAATGCGTATTTATATAAAAACGCCGCGCGCGTTGAGTGCGAACGCGGGCAAAACGCTGACGGCGTCGACATTAGTTCTGCGCGTTGCTGGTGCTGCTGCATTTCCAAGTTTATACAGCTGATAAAACTACTACTATCCTTAGTTCGTATAGCTATCTACTAAGTTGCTATCGCAATTGATTCTTCGCCTTTCGGGTGAAACTGCGACAATTTTTTGTTTGTTTGCTAATAACACGATAGAGCGCTGAAATTTTTGTATTCCTAGTGGCAAGTATAAAGTAGGAAGTTGTCGAAACTATCGGCCAATCCCGTTTACATGCGTGTGCTTCAACTTGCTTCAGCACACTATCATAAAGTGGGCCTGAAAACCCCATATTACCAAAAACTTGTCCAAATGGAGCAGAGGCCATGGGCCCTTCACTGGATATAAATGCGAACATCCAAGCCTGTTAATCCAGTTGTGTGCTTAACCTGCATTAGAACAATGTAAGAGCATTCTAATGGGAGCCTTTTCAAGGTAGATTAATCCACCAAAAATTTGTGCACAGCAAGTTGCACAGCAAGATATGCACCGCAAGTTATGCCCAGCAAGTTGCTAGTGCATATTATTGCGATAGAAATTATATGGACTCTCCAAGCGGATTTCTGCCGTCGCCGTCGCCGGGAGGTTCCGTATAGAGTCCAACGGCGATGAAACCGTCGCCGCGCGCCGTATGCTGTATATGCGAGTGAAAGCACGCGAGGGACGCGCGCTTTCACGGGGAGCGAACGCACGATGGAGAGCAAACGCGACTTCTTCCGTCGCGCGAAAGGCCGTGAGGGGATGGGACGGAGGGACGTTCGCCAGGAGCGAACCCGCGACCTCGAGTTCACACACACTTTAATTACCGCGGCTAGTATCGCCGCAGGAATATACATATGTGGCAGCATCAGCAACGCGCAGAACTGTTGTCGACGCCGTTCGGGTTTTGCCTGCGTTCGCAGCGAACGCGCGCGGCGTCCGTGACTGTTACCGGTGCCTCTGGCGGCGGCTCGGAGGTTTTCGGCCAGATCAGAACTGGACACTCGTCGAGCAGCGTCGGAAGTCTTTGCCACCTTCTCGCCTCGCAACGTTTCTATATAAATACGTTTCTGCTAGTAGATGTGTGCACGCTCGTACTTAAGCAACTTCTTCACGTGCAACAGATGCACAATACATCTACACATCTATGACCATCTCTTCGTTCCTCAACGCCCCACTGCCATGACCATTGGTAATACATGAGAGAACGATGGGGTGTTTTGACTTACCGATCGACGATATCTCGTAACGGGACTGATCTGCGGGGCAGAAAAACGGTCGTTGTCATTTGTGCCCCCGGATGATTGGCCAACACGGCTACATTGCGCTAATTTAGACCGGTTGGTACAGTCTTGGTCGAAAGTTCCCAGGCCGTAGCGTGAGCGAACGTAGCGGAGCTTGTTTTTGATTCTAGGAGCTGCAAGGTTCCGAAGAGGGAAATGGACACTTGTTTCTCATCGTTCACAGCTTTCGAGTGTCAAAATTACTTCAGGAGCCCCGCCACCCGTTTGAAAGTCGACGCGTTCGCCCACGCTGTGGCCTGGGAACGTTTAAATGGGATATGTACATACGTGGGGGGAAGAAACAGCCTGGGTGCCTCTCGCTTCGTCTTGGTAGCGGCAGGTGGAGAGTCGATAACTCTCACGGATGCTCCCGGACGGACTCGTTGCAGACGTGGCCTCAAAAAATGGTGCCTGAAAAAATGGCTCGAGGGCTGCGCGAGCTTGACACGTCTTCTCTTTCTTCTTTGTCCCCTCGCTCTTAAGCAATGACGCTAGCCCAGCATGGGGAATTGGCCAAGGAGAAGGCGGTATTGAAGTTACCTTTCGCTGAATAATTTCTCTCAAATCAAATTAAGTCATCTTTCGCAAAGCGCTAGCTAGGTGGTATTACTTGATCTACAGCTCTCCAATATTGATGATGATGATGATGTGTATTCCGAAATTCGTCTGCTAAATAAAAATATCAATATTCGTCTGCTCCGCGAGGAGGCACTCGCGGAGCAGACGTGCGAAAGTACCTCCCCTTGTCTTCAATAAAGTTTATTTCCTCCTCCTAGTCAGGGTGTGCCCATGCGCGCAGAGAGTCCCAGTGTCCGAGCAGGACCCCTAAAGTTGCAAATCGACCTATAATTCACAACCTTACATCTGCAAAGCGTATTAGGGTGTCAGTCAGAAAAAAGAAAGCACCCTTCGGTTCCTTGTTCGATTTACAGTGAACGAACTCTTGCTGTTTAGCCCCTGCTGTATATCTGTATAAACGACAATAAATAACGGCAACCATCCGGTGACTGACAATAAGCTTGCGGAGACATTGGTGCAGTTTCTGCACGATGCACAGTTGGAAGCTTTTATTTAATTTCATTTTATGTCCCATGTGCCCCGCGACAAATCCTCCCATATAAAAAATATGGCGATAAAAGCATTCCTGTTGCTGAAGACCAAGAATACGTGGCAATCGTGTAGGTTTACTCCAGGATGGCGACACGACACTTTTAAGAAAGTACTTCTCTGTGCTGAAAATCAGTGGCAGAATAGAAGATAATGGCTCAATACACTGAGGTTTATTCCAAAGAATACGCTTTCTTTGATCATCGTATCGCCATAATCATAATTTTTCTTATGTTTTATCTTAATGTCAGCTACTGCTACCTCTATGATACGAGTACGTCTGTTTCATCTAGAATAAATTGATCATTTATCTTAGGCGGCCGTTCCTGCGTTTCGCGTCGGCGTCCTTTATCGGCGTACCGAGCGAACGAGCACAGTGAAGGATGAAAGAGCGAACGCAGAGCACAGCGGGGGATGAAAGACGGCGATAGCGAAGAGGGCGCGAGGAGGAAAGCGGAGGAGGAGGGTATGGTGAAAGCGTGAGAAAAAAAAGCGTAGTGCCGCCCAAGACGGGCTCTGCCGTGACGATGGCTACGAGACGGCGCCATAGTAGTGCGCGTCGTCTGTTCACCCTTGACGCCAGCCGATACCATATATGGAAACAAAGCACTGCATGAGCGGAGGTCTGTCTGCGGCGGCTGCTGTGAATCGCGCCCACTGCCTCACCCACGCGCTGCCTCTCGCGATCTCCAGATTAGCGAGGCAGCCGCGCCACACTTCGATCTGTTCAGGAACGTGCCGCACGAGACAGATTGTCCGGCACCAGCCAATATATTGTGAAATGAAAACGCGTATAAGCTGCGCTCAAATTCCGCATTAGGGAGTATCGTAATCGTCGGTAAATTGTTTGATATGGCTATGCTACCGCAATTTTCCTGCTCAATGAAACTGACTTCTCTAACAGAAGAACTGATCGAAATTCGTGGTAGTTGGTGTTGCTTTATTTTCAACTCTAGCGTGGCAGAAAGACAGCGGACCGAAACGAATTAAACATAAAGAACGCTCACTAACAATTGAATTTCTCTGACTCCTCCTAAGTTCTTTGTCGCACTCAAGAGGTGCGTTATGTAATTAGTTGTACTGTGCTTTTGGGCATCAGGTGCCAGAACTGTTATGCCGAGTCATCTACAGTTGCACGAAACGTTGTTGTAGTTGCTTCAAGACATGGCTGACAATGGGGACTGGCAACACTGAAGGGAATGAAAGCTATATGTCGCAAGGACAAACGAAAGAAACGTCAAAAGAAGTCGCAGTTTCGCCCGAAAGGCGAAGCATCAATTGTGATAGCAAATGAGTAGAGAGTTACACGGAGTAAGGATAGTAGTTTTATCGGCCGCGTAAACTTGCACACATTCGCTTACTAACTGAATTAAAAAGCATGGTGTCAGCGCGCACAAGCAAACATGTATAGATCACACTCGATGACCGTAGACAACCGCTGTCAACACGCTGGCGTGAGCAATCGCGGCTGCAGTAGCAAGGGAAGGTTTGTGCGGTCTATCGCTTCAACGAAAACTGAGCGTCGAAAGCACAGCGCATACAAAGGTAAGAGCCATGTGGACATCGCTTTCAAGATACGGTACGCGCTACCGCATCAGCCGCGCAATGTACATGTACGCAGTTACTGGGGCACACAAGACGCACCCCTCCCTCCCACGCTGCCTTCCCACTTTCATCCTTTCGCGTGCGAGATTGAGTCGCCAGTTCCCCTTGCGCCCGGTCCAGGCCCGAAGCCAGGTATTTTTTCAGGGGGACGCCCACTTGCTAAAGGCCTTGACTATTTGAGGAAAGCACCTACTTTTCAGTAATTATTTTGGGTAAAAATTGCAGTAGGTAAATTATGTGACCGCGAGCGTCCGCCGTCGCAGCTGTATCTTCAAAGTCATCTGCGGCGGGGGCAGAGTCCGTCCTTCCTGTGTTTTCGCGGCTAAGATCGCGTTGATGCGAGTGCCGGCCCGAAACTCAGTTCGCTCGCTGCTGCTGCCGCGCTGACTCCCTCCAGCGGTCATCGAGTGAGATGCGTTCATGTTTGCTTGCGCGTGCGTGACATCATGCTTGTTAATTTAGTTAGTTTGCCTATGTTTCCAAGCTTATACGGCCGATAGAACTCTTATGCTTACTTTGTAAAGCAGTCCACTAAAAAAATCGATGGTTCGCTTTTCGGGAGAAACTGCGACTTTTTTTTTTCTTCGCTTACTCGCGCTTCCACTCTTTCGACTTCTTCCTCTAAATGTCTGTGCAAACAACTGTCACAGCCCGCGATACACAGAAACCACTTTCCCCCCACTCCCCCGTTTAACCTGCTCCAAGATGAATCGGGGCCTCTGAAATCGGAGACCATGGCCAAGCTTCCTTTCAGGATCTCCTCTCTCACCCAAACGGCAGAACCGTTTTCGTCATTACGATGGCGACATATGTTCAATGCCATTTTTGCAGATGGCCGCTTCGCCGTCATGCAACAGTGGCCACCGTCGCCTTGTCATCACACACACGCAGCAGTGACACGGTCGCGTCACCCCCAATTGGACATCTCGGTTGGTTTACATCACAGAGCTATCGCTTGAATTCCTTCCTGTGATAGTTCCTGCCACCATTTTTTTTTTTCGCGGAGAAGTACTGCAACGCGTTTGAGTGCGTATTAAATTTGCTTATTTGTTATTCTAGAAGAACGCAGACACGGAGAGTCGTTCCTCCAGTCTCTGAGTGTCACAAAAAAATATCCTTGATCACCGGACGTCCTTAGCCGATATGTCCTTTCGTGGTGCCACACTATAAACCTCTGCACAAGTTCAACGATGCTTCGCCTGCTACTTGAGAAGCGTTACACATAATCCAATGTATAGGGCCAGTTTTCTACCAGGGCTCGCGTCCTTGATCGATCACTCTCTGTAAATCACTTCAGAGAGATTTGATTAGCTAAAGAGTCAGCGGCAGTGGATGCGACGGAACGATTGGCAGACCTCCCATCGGCGTTCTTTTTTTCACGTCACATGGCTTCTCGAGTGCGCCGACAGGACGCCCGTCGATTCCGTGAAGCACACGATGCTTCACGATGAACGTTATCCACTTAGCTCACAGTGAATCTTTGCATCCGAGAGCTTTTATTGCATAGGGAGTCGTACTTAACCCTACTTCACTGCCAATTACTCCATTCCCCAATAATTCCGCGAGTCAATATTTCATGTTATTGATTTCGCTCTCGATTTACCTAGAAATGGTCGATCGAGTATGACAGATAGCAAGTGGTCGATCGACACAGTGTCTACCTTTGAGAGAACCAACGAAACACTAGTGACACAACAGCTTTTAAAAGTCAGTTCTTACTGTCAACCAGTCTGTTACGATTCTTAAAAGGCACTTGCTTGATCAAATTGCACGAGCACGTTTTGGGATCCGCACCTTCATGTATGTGAAGAAAGAGTCTATTCCTCCAGAACGTAAAAGTGTATTTTGCTAATCCTAAACACATATGTACAGGTTTAACATATCACATGGCCGTTCTCGCCTTCACTTTTCATCCTTGAGTGCCGCGTCATCTGGTGGCATTTGAAATACATAACACATTAATTTTTTTCGTCGTCGGTGACGATGCAGCGGTTCGTCTCGCACAAAGTATCAATGTTCTCGATGAATTAGTGGCCACAAAATTATTACATGCTTCACATGTACTGTCGCCTGCGTTTAGCTTGATGTTTGATCAAGTTAATTTACCTTATAATTGTTAGATTAACTTCCAAAAACGATAAAGCTGTTGTCCACGGGGGTGGCACACCAGGTCTGAAGAGGGCATCCGTCAATCGTGGGGCCTACACGAACCACACACAAACTGTGTCACTCGGGTATCCAGGCTCATATTATCCGCCAATGTCTTTCGTTTCGCGAGCTATATGTCTCGATGCCCAACGCGCAGTCCGTGGTTGCCCCTCTCAGCAGGAGCACTTGTGGTACGGAGCCGGTGGAATGCCCACCCATGGCGCCCAGAGGCAGTGGTGGTGCTCTGGGTATCCCCGTTCATCGCTCTTGTTGGAGCCGTAGGTGGGCGACAGGGATTCTCGGTACCCTGCTAGCTTCCTCAGCAATCGCTCTCGTAGCTGTATATATAGAGATAAATATAGCTCTTATTATTTTATTCGGCACGTAACAGCAATACCTAATGAATGCCCACAAAAGCGAAATGATTGTATGTGGGATAGGGCAGCCCATCCATCGTGCTATACACATTTCATTCCATCATTACGTTTATACAACGTCAGAAGCACACGTTAGACACACTGAGAACAACAAAAAACGTTGCAAACGCTAACACACACGTTTTGTGATGTACCTTTTAATGTCAGCTTAATTAAATACTTATGAATTTCATTTATTGAGGATCGAGTAGCCTATTGATTACAGGATCCGAAAAAAAACATTTTCTTCTTATAATGAACATATCTGCATATGCGTGAGGGATTGACACTTTGAGCTAAAGTTACAAGCTGCAGACGCATATCCTGGTAGTTGGTATAACACATACACGCGCCGTTTTCGTGAGTTTGCGGAATTCGTGCTTCGTACAGTAGGCACCTATGCTGTTGTCTGACTGAGCTTTTACAAAGCCGGATATATTATAAAATGAAAGAAGCAATGACCAATACAACAACTATTCGCTTCATTACAAGTCGCTGAGTGTAAACTGAACAGGTGTCCACTGAAAGCTAAGATCTGAACTATTCCGAATGAAGTGAACACGCTTTAGAAGCATTGAATTTGTTGTTGGAGTTCGGACTCGCGCGTCAGCGCATTCTCCTGTAAATATTGTGGACAAGAATAAATGCGATTTCTAGGGCGAACTCTGAACCGCGTGGCTGTGTTTCAGCGAAAAGCTGGTGATGCAACGTTACAGTACTTCTTCAGAGCCTGAGAACGAGGTTGGGAAGGTATCGAAGCCAATCTGGGGGCAAACTCTTTTAAAGATGTGCGGAATGGCAGGCAGCAATAAGCTCGATAGAACATGACATCTCCTTATAGAATATCGTTAGCAACAGAGGCCTGAACTCTTGCAGGTGAATGAAGCACTGCATAATTGCATATCATTGGACACCATAACTCACAGAACAAGAGGCAGTGTTATCCATCGTGATGAATATTTTCGATAGCAACATTCTATCTACTACAAATCGACCCTTTCTTGTTCGTCTACAGCAAACTGTTTCTTGCCCCCTGTTTGCAACAAATGTTATTTGCTTCGGATCTAATCCACCTTCCCATTTTCGGCAGCACGGGCGTAATAAATGTAATAGTTAAGGTTAAAGTAAATTCGTTAAGATCTATATTTACACACAAAGCCAAACCCGGGTTCCACCCTCCCTTGCATATTCCAAAACTCCTTCAAAGTTTCAGTTTCAAAATTTTGATCTGGTGTGATACCGCGTTCATGTGCGCTCTTTCTATCACGCGCCTGCCTAGTGCCCGATAATCAGGTTGGCAGGATAAATAAATAAATAAATAAATAAATAAATAAATAAATAAATAAATAAATAAATAAATAAATAAATAAATAAATAAATAAATAAATAAATAAATAAATAAATAAATAAATAAATAAATAAATAAACCGACTATCACAGGATTCCACTCTTCTACAGCTAGCTTCGTACCTCGGGGTCGGACGATGCCAGGTTCTTCGTTTCGCACGGATCGTCGACGACATCGAACACGAACACGCTGTCGTAGGGATCGAAGTTGCTCGCCGCGTCGGCCGATTCGGCGTTGCCGCCACAGTGAACGGTCGCCTCTAGGCGCCAGTTCCTTCGCGGGGACGTCCAGGTGGAACTGCTGTTCGTCGCACTCAGGGCGCCCTGCAGGGCTTTCCAGGCTGCCGAGGACCTCATGAGGTCGTCCAGGTCCAGGTCGTCGGGGGGCTCTCCCGGTGTTGGCGCCACACGGCCGTCGTGGGCTTCGTCTTTGGGCCCGTTCGGGCGCTCCACTAGCTTGTACCTGCAACACGAGGACTTGTTCAAGGCCAACTGCATAGAAATTTTGGACCACATTAAAGGCTAAGTTTAAGACAGTGTTCGTGTAGACGTGCCTCCATTCGGAATTTGACTCACGAAAACCTCGCAAAAATAGCCGTTTTTGATACCGAAAATGAAGAAAGAAAGCCGCCATTACCGCTCACCAGAAGTGACGGAAGAGCAGAACGCACGCCTCCTCAGTACGGCCCCCGAGATAAGGTGGCGCCAGCGGCGCACTGAAAAATCCTGGAGGCGGCGTGCTGAGACTTACTTCATAGCGACAACCACCAGGTGCACGCGTCGTCTGCTTAGGTGCTCTTAAAAGGCTGCGAACAAAAAACATTCGCCGACGACTACGATACTCCTTAATGCCAAATTTGGGCGCAGCCCTATACGTGTTTTCATGTCGCGATGTATTGGCTGACGCGGACAATCTATCTCGTGCAGCACGCTGAAAACGGAGCGATAGTGTGGCGCGACTGCCTCGCTAATCGGGAGATTGCGAGCGGCAGCACGTGGGTGAGACGTGGTCGCGATTCACAGCAGCCGCCGCCGACAGACCTCCGCTCATGCAGCGCTTTGTTTCCATACAGACCAAGCGCGCTACTCTGGCGCCATCTCGTAGCCATCGTCGCCGCAAAGCCGGCCTTGCGCGGCACTACGCTTTTCTTCTCACGCGTTCGCCATGCCCTCCTTCTCCGCTTTCCGCGTTGTGGTTTCGCTGCACCCTCCTCCAGTGCTTTCCCCCTCGCGCTCTCTTCGCCATCGCCGTTTTTCATCTGCCATTGCGCTCCGCATTTGCTTCCATCCTTCGCTGTGTTCGTTCTCTCGGTTACGAGGTACAACGACGACACCGACGCTCGCCGCAGGTACGAGCGCCTAAGAGCTGCGCTCTAAAAAGCTATACAATTACCAGCCCTACGGCTCTGGCAATATTGCCTCAATGGTATATATTGCTGATTTAGAGCAACTTTAGCCAAAGTGAAATTTAGTTGTAGTTAGCTTTTAAGAGCACTAGATCGTTTTATAGATTTTTGATAAGTTACTGTTTTACGCAATAGGATGGGTCTGTGCGCATGCACCGGCTTCCCACAAAACCGCAGTAGACTTGTCGGGAAATCAACGCTTTAGCATACCGTCGTGAACGTTTTAGCATGCCGTTTAATGGATTAACGTTTTAGCCGGTGTAAATACCGCAGACAACCCTGGGATGAGGCAAGGGATAAAGGGAATAAAACGTGATAGAACAAGACAAGAGATAAAAAATATGAAGTGGGAACGCTTGAATGCGATGCAACGTGCTACATATTTCAGAGCCGGTCCCACAGTCAACGTTTAGCGCACTATTTAGGAGAACAGCATTTTAGCATACCGCCTTTAGCGTTTTGGCATACCGTTTATGAGAGCAATGGCTTCCTTGTTTGCTAAAGAATTAGCGCTTCTATATATAAATACACAGAGACTCAGGAGTCGGATAATGTAGGCCACTCTTAGAACAGATCGTTAATTTGTCAGTGTGCTCAAACATTTGTTGCTTGACGATACATTTGCAGTAAGCTCCTTTGTTTCGTATAAAAACGGTTACGTGAGCTTCAAAATCAACTCTTGTGAGTTAACGCCAAGTGTCTGCAGCTACTTCCTTGTTGACCTAACAGCACGCTACGCTTTGTGCTCTCGAATGCGTACCTGCCGGAGATGAGAGCCGATGTCCCCTGCTCGCCTTCCAACTCCAGGAGCACTTCGTCACGGCCTTCGCCTGTGCCAGTCGTCAGCGCCCTCCATAAGTCCCGGCCGTCTACGTCGCCAAGGTCCGAAACGTCACCACCTTGCGTACGCGTGTATGTAAGTAACCATGAAAACCGTTACTTAGAGGGGCAAAACCAGAGAGTTTTAGCGTACAAGTGAACGCTTATTACATTTTAGGAGATACGGGAACATCGGAAACTTCGACAACAGCAGCATGCAGTGCCGGTATCGCTATCTTTTGACGAATTGTTCAACCGAAACGCATTAGAAGCGGTTTTGTGTTGTGTTGTTTGCGCAAATAGGGGAAGTAAAGAATCAATGCAGTCGAACCTAACATATCGAATCCACATATAATGAATTATTGTGTATAACGAACGGCAGTTAAATCCCCTTGAAAAGCTTTGTATAAAATTTTTATTTGATATATCGAATTACCTATACATCGAAGCTTTTTGTGATCCCCTTCAGATTCCATATATTCGAGTTCGACTTTATACGTTGCTGTTTGTTGCTGCCGACTCCTTTGCACGAGCCGTTAGAGAGAAAAAAAACGTGGTCGTCGCAATTATAGTTCTGCGCGCTCTAGTAGACGGCAGCCTCACAAGCTGGCGCCACCGGCACTGCTGAGTATTCCGTAAATTGTGATACGCTTACAGATAGGCTGAACTGTTCCGAGTAAAGTCTATTTTATTTTCAATACACAGGCACTGCCATTTTGGGTTGTTACACGAAACATTTGTCAGTTTTCTGCAATGCGATGTCAAACTAAGATGGTCATGAAACAACGAACGTTCCCATTCAACATTTCTCATGCGTACGAATGGAACTATACCGTGCATTTGCTTGCCACAGATATAAAATGGCAGTGTTAACAGGCCCGAAATGGCGGCACTTGAACGCTTCCGCTAAATAGTCTATAAATACTTGACAAAACAGCTCTGCATGCTGAAAAGGACGTGGATGAAGAAAGATATGTACGCACACGAACGTTAATTCTCAGATAGAAAATTATTCGTCAAAAAAAAAAAGAAGTCGATATAGATATATATTGGACACTTAGTCAAAGTTAAGACTATGTGCATTGCGCGGCGGAACCAGTCGGGTACAACAATGAGAAAAAGCGACACCTAAACCTCGTCACGTAGGGAAAAGATTCACCAACGATTACGGTATTCCCTAACGCGAAATTTTTGAGCGCGGTTCTATACGCGTTTTTCTTCTCACGCTTTCGCCATACCCTCCTCCTCCGCTTTCCGCCTCACGCTCTCTCCGCTATCGCCATCTTTCATCTCCTGCTGCGCTCCGCGTTAGCGCTGTCATCCTTCGCTGTGCTCGTCCGCTCGGTTACGCCGAGGGACGCCAACAATCAACGCAGGAACGGGCACCTAAGATCTACAAAAAAAAAAAGGAACGACCTACCTTCCTACATGTACCTTTCTTCATCTTCCTCTTCTTTAGAGCTGTTTTGACAAATATGAACGTTCACCAACTTGCTCAAGTTTCTCTGCTACTTTAGTCTATAAACACCAGTTAAGACACCCCTTTAAGCTTTACTACCACTGTCCTACAGCCCGCCACACCTGCGGCTGCGTAAAGAGTGGGCGCCCAGTCGACCATGTGCAGCATCTGCTGAGAGGGCGGCCGCTGTAGAGAGTCTCGGAGGCTAGCGGACCAGAGCAGCGCTGGCGTCCTGACCCCGCCTTCCCAGGCGTCCTGCTTGCCCCCTCTCAGAGGCCAGTTGTTGCCCGCGTTAGGGACATCTCCGTACGCCGTGGCTAGAGGTGCCGCGCCGTTGTCGCTGGCGAACACCACCACGCTACGGGCGAGCATGTCACGTGACTGCAGCGCCTCAAGCACACGTCCCACGGACGTGTCTAACGCGTCCACGGCACCTGCGAACGCGTGTTCACCAATCGTATGCTTCCGTTGAAGTCACGCGTGCGCAACGAGGCGTTCCCTGCATACCCTGTACACCCGGTTAACGGAGTACCACTGGGACCTGACCAGAAGGGTGCTGCACATTAGGGAGTTTTAGCTTGTCAGGTATTCGGGCAAACGCAGGCGGACTGGGCGTTTTACCGGAGGGGCGGAGCTGTAAACGTGAGAGGCCTGCACGGTGCCCTGCCACCTGGTGGTCTAGAGCTCAACCATACAAACACAGCTAATATTGCAGTAACCATGTGTATTTTACTTTTCCTCGGGGGTAAATTTTCGGGAGCAAAATGAATGACGCCACTATTGAAAGTTTACACCAGCAGCGATGTATAATACACTTGGTTACTGCAATATTAGTTGTGCGCGCTTGTCTGATTGAGCTCTGCGCCACTACGTGACTGGGAACCGAGAGGCCGCTCACGTTTACGTCTCTAGCCCTCCGGTAAAATGTCAAGTCGGCCTGCGTTTCACCGAACACCTGACACGCTAAAACACTCTATTGTGACTTCATCACTAGCAAAGGCGCAATGTACACCCTCAGAAAAAAGTTCTCAGGTCACAGCTTGCGCAAACACGTTCACTTTGTGCCCTGCAGAGGGGCTTGTATTTGACTCGATGAGTCCTGAGGTTTTGAAGAGGGAATAGAGACACCGTTTCTCACCATCCACAGATTTTCAAGCGTCAAAATTACTTCAGGAGCCCCACCATCCGTCCCAATGTCAACGTGCTCCAGCGAGCTGCAACTTTGGAATGTTTGGTTGGACACCGCACAAAGCTTTTTTGAAATCAGATCAAATCAAATTTATTTGTTATCCCAGCAATGTTATAGATGCAGACAAAATGCCTCTACAAAGGCTCTACTATAGGTCTGAGCTACTTAGGCTTAATAAGAGGATAACTTCTTGTTATACTTAATAGCATTATGCTTAGTATTCTTTCTGACTTAGGCATATTTACGCGTTATTAAAAAGAGGCTTAACAAACATAAAAAGAAATCATCAACCAACCTAAGGAAGTAAAGGTCGACGTACATGGTAGTTCCAAGGATTCGGTGATGAAATGTTGATTATGCTTAAGGAAATAAAGTGATGCGATGTGATCATATCTTGCTATTCTGTGTCTTTTTCGTGTTCGTTATTCACTCATTTCGTATCTTATTCTTGTATATGACATGCAATTACGTCGACCTTGTCTTCTTGAGTATCGACACTTGGTTAGCCATTTTGTTTTTCTTGATCAAGAGGCCAGGTGGATCAATTCCGGAGATAGTGCCATGTGGTAATTTTCGAAGGTAATGGCACTAATTACTCTCGTACTGTTAGTTTTACCTACTCTGCCTCTAATTCTCGCTCCTTGGGGAGACCGCTGAAGCCGCATTCCAGACACCATTGTCTGGTGCGAGCTCTGGGCATTTATCTGCTTTTATTCCAAATCGGCCATTAGCCCTCAGTGATTGGTCAGAATGGTTCAGGTCCAGGCCATATGGGCGGGCGACATGGACTTAAGCGCAGAGACCCAGCCATTTTGACCTATCACGTAAGGCTAACGGCCGAGTTGAAATAAAATCAGATTTGGATAGCTTTACATAATACCGGCCCTGCTTAATCCAAGTTACCTCGCCCCATTTCATGTGGAGAGATCGCCACTCTCAACCACATTATCTAGGACTGCCGAAAGGACCCCCCCCCTTCCCCCTTTCCGCTTTCTCATGGCCACTCCCTTATCCCGGGCATGGAATGATATCCTCGCCGGAACCAGCCTGGGGGATCAGCTCCAGGCCGTGGACAGAGCCGGGGAGGTGGCTGGCAGGCACGACCTGACAAACTACCTCCCCCCTTGAACGATATCTTTTGTCAAATAAAGTTGTACCTACCTACCTACCTACCTACCCAAAAGTGTAGCGTACAGCGGCTTTGCCTCAACATATCTATACCTACGGCGATGCACCCTTTACAGGGGTATGGTGCAGGGTTGGGTTTTTTTTTTTTTTTGGGGGGGGGGGTTGTTTTATTGACGTTAATTATGCCCATGCTGTTACTTTTAATTTCACTAACTCTGCGACTAATTCGCGCTTCTTGCGGGCACGCCTGAAATGGCTTTCCATAAATCATTGCCTCGCGCGACTCCTGCTGCGTCTATACGAACGCGCTCCACTCCCTAAGGGTGTGCCGTACAGCGGCTTTGCCTCAACGTCACAATAGGTACTGTGGTGCACCCTTTACAGGGGTACGTTGCAGTGTGGTTACCTTTTGGTTATATTGGCACTAATTACGCCCATACCGTTAGCTTCATCTACCTTGCGACTAATTATCGCTTTTTGTCTCGTTGAGACCTACATTTTCATACCTTTAGAAACTCGCCACGACGCTCTGGAGGTGTGAGAGTTCTTTTTTTTTTTTACAGTGGTTACAAGATATCCAGATCTCAGATATGCCAAACCCATGTGAAGTCGGCTAAGATGACCTTATCTTCAAAAACACGCCTCGGCACGCATCGTGTAATCAAAGAACGTAATTGAAAGTTTATTTCATCCAAGCCACGACTGCCGCTTGTGTACTGCATGTACACCTGTGTACCGTACTACATTGGATGCATGTTAAAGAACCGCATGTGGTTACATTTTACCCAGAGTACCCCACTACAGTGTGCCTCATAATTAGATCATGGTTTCGGCACGTAAATCTTCAGAATTATATTTTTTTTCACTGCACCTCTTTCTCCACTTTAAACATTTAGCATGAGCTGCACAGCACCTGTTGGGCGTACTGCTCCTGTCTCTTCTGTATTAACGATGACACCATATTATACTGTGTAACAACGCCTCGATATAGTCCGTATGCCTTGTTAAACATTTATGCATGCGTAGCGTGGAAAGCGCGCTGATAACTATAGTACCCAGATATATTTCATTAAACGCAAAATATTTCACACAGCTCCACCAACTTAAATTGAAGCATAAATCCAGCACTCTGTACCAAAAGCATATCGTAGAACTATAAACAAAATCGTTTTAAGTACTTTAAGCAGACAAATATGATGTATGCGTCTACAGCTGAAGCAAAATTCTTACAATGTGCACAATGGCTTTTCAAAAGTCCTATACTCTAAATTGGTGGCGTACTTCAGAGCGGTGCATACTGCATCGATTTTCTCCCTTTCATATAGGGTATTCCAGCTAACTAACATACGTTAGCCAAGCTGCTCAAATAAAGATATTAAGAAAACACGGTGTAAGATACGATCTTACAACTAGGCTAACGGTAGCAGGGCTACATAGTGTGTCTGATTACGAACAGTTTACAGAGTCACGATATCGAATTCCTTTTTTTTTGCCGATTACACAGCGGTAAACTTTATGCTTCAGTACATAAATATTTTTATTATTTTATGATATTCAACAGCTTTCAATATCAACTGAGGCTGTAAAAAATAAGACCTGAAGTAAGGCATGTTGTTGGAATAGTCGGTTGATAGATTCAGCAGCATATTGAAACTGTGCGAAGAAGACAAGACGTTAACAGAAACATTCTGCGCTTTGTGGGTGCCTCTCTGTTTCTGTTCACGTCTTGTCTTCCTCGCGCAGTTTGAATATTTTACTGAATAAGAGAGCTGCTTGAAGCAGTCGGTAGACTTAACCCCCCCCCCCCTCACTTTTGTTCTTTGTTTAATGCAAGAAACTGCACCAAAATCGATGTAGCGAATGCCGATCAAAACAATATCTCCGTTTCTTCGTATTTTAAATAACCGTCTCTTGAGGTTAAATTTGCTCGACTCCCGAAACTTTCCGTAGCATGGACACTCACCAGCCAGCAGAGTGCGGTTCCTAGCTGTAATGTAGGAGAACTTGCGCACGTTTCGATGGGGTGCTTCAGCAGTACACCCATAGCAGGTGCTGTGGACGCCTTGGTAGCTCATGTACAAGAACAGAGGCTGTCAAAAGTACAGGCACATATAGATGTCATCATATCTAGTCTACCGCCTACGCGATTTTCATCATCATCATCATCAGCCTATATTTATGTATACTGCAGGACGAAGGCCTTTCCCTGCGATCTCCGATTACCCCTGCCTTGCGCTAGCTGATTCCAAATTGGGCCTGCAAATTTCCTAGCTTCATAAGCCCAACTAGTTTTCTGCCGTCCTCGACTGCACTTCCCTTCTCTTGGCACTCATTCTGTGACTCTAACGGTCCACCGGTTTTCCACCCTACGCATTACATGGCCTGCCCATCTCCATTTTTTTTCTCTTAATGTCACTTAGAATATCGGCTATCCCCGTTTGCTCTCTGATCCACACCGCTCTCTTCCTGTCTCTTAACGTTAGGCCTAACATGTTTCGATTCATCGCTCTTTGTGCGGTCCTTAACTTGTTCTCTAGCTCCTTTGTTAACCTCGAAGTTTCTGCCCATATATTTTTAGTTTCGATTTTAGTTTCGGGAATATCTTTCTGAATATCCGCTGCCGTGTTGGCAATCTGGGAACGCCTGCGACATTTACGCACACCGCTAGCTCAATATTCGAATTCATGATAAAACACTTATTGATGTGATAGTACAAAATGGCGATTCCAGTTTCACGCGTATGTTAACGCATATTGTAGTACCGTCGGGATAAATTGAAATGCCGAACAGTAAATAACTGGATTAAAGCGCCTATATTACGCGCCAGTTGAATTCGAAACGTCGCGAAGCGTTCGGAAGTGAAGGTTTCTTTTCACAGTAAGTACCGAAAATAGACAAACGTATGCTGCGTACGGGGCGAGAAAACGAAGGGGGAGAAATGCATTGGTGATTTCGCGGTCAATGCTAGAGAAATGCGTTAGCATTACGTCGCAACTCTTTGAGGTGCCGTGATCCATGATTTAAACCATGTTCACCAGATTGCAGAGTGTTGTTCAGGAGCTCATTCGATACACGTCCTGACTTTTCGAGGAGCGAAGTGCAACTGACGGTACCACCGTCAGTTGCGCAATATAAATACGCAGGGCGTCCCAATATCGTGTACCAAGATTTAATTATATGCAAGTGTCGCGTAGCTGGACCGAACCAAGGTAATGTTGTTTGTCGTCGCTTGGAGATAATCGCATTCCACCTAATTACACAATTAGTCTTAATAATTATTCAACTTCTCAAATATTGTAGTTAGATGAAAAGTGTCAATGAGAAAATTGTAGAGCAACATGAGAAACTCCCGATACGGCTTTCTATTGCTCAATACGAGCTACATAAGAGTGCTTTTCCGAGCGTGAAAGGTGCCCGCGAATACATGCAAAATTGCCGCACGACTTTCCGCTCGAGGCACTTCGCGTGTGTTCGCGGGCATCTTTCACACTCGGAAGAACACTTTTATGTAGCACGTGTTGAGCAACAGAAAGCTGCATCGGTAGTTTCTCATGTTGCTCTACAATTTTCTCATTGACACTTTTCATCTAACTATAATATTTGAGAAGTTGATTCATTATTAAGACTAATTATGTAATTAGGCGGATTGCAAAAAAATCTGAATATCTCCAAGCGACGGCAAACAACATTACCTCGGTTATGTCCAGCTACGTCGCATTTACATGTTTTTAAATATTCCTGCACGATAGTTGGGACACC
The DNA here is from genome assembly GCF_013339745.2 of Dermacentor silvarum. Lineage (NCBI taxonomy): Eukaryota > Metazoa > Arthropoda > Arachnida > Ixodida > Ixodidae > Dermacentor > Dermacentor silvarum. The sequence goes on from NC_051163.1 coordinate 21,296,121, forward strand.
CTGTACACATTGACACATGCACATACACACGTATTTTTCACCCCGCTTTGACACCCCTAATGCTGGCGCAATAAAACTGTGACTTCACCTTTCGTGTGTCATGCTTCCGAATAATCTGCTTGGCCTCCTCAGTGAAAGCGTCCGTCGAATAGACACCGTCGAGGTTGGTGACAGGTCTGGTTCTGTAGCCCACGTTGCGCCACAGGTCTAAACCGCAGTGTCCTTGCTGCGCAAGAGGTAGCCATTTCAGAAATGACTCTCGGAACTGTCGAGCGAGGTGCAAGGATGAACCATCCTGAATAGCAGACGGTTAGCCTCTTGCACCGTTATCGTGAGTTCTGCTGGCCAATTTAGGAGTATTTAAACCCGAATTGCGCATAGCAGGCGCAGCAGTGGCATGATCTTACAATTCGCCAAAAAACGTCTTCGTGAAAGCTGCTTGCGAAAATTCCGGCAGAAGTCATCTCACTATGACTGCTCGACACGAACGGGATTAGCGCTCCAGCATTGTAGCGACAAAGCGCATTGCTGAAGACACCTTTATTTACAACTACAGCGCCACCACAGGTGAGAAGTTTGAAGAATGAAACAATTCCTGACAATTTTAGAGGATGCTTAAGAGTGGAATGCGATACATTCAAAGATCCCTGGTTGCTTATCAGGCTTCCCGACAACTGCAGCTTTCCTTTCTTGCGATAGCAATTGTATGGACACTCCAAGCGCATTTCTGCCGTCGGCGTCGCCGTGTGGTTCCGTATACAGTCCAACGCTGATAAAATCGTCGCCGCGCGCCGTACGCTGTGTGTGCGAGTGAAAGCGTACGAGGGTGAGCGGGCAATCGCGGGTCAATGTAGTGCTCGCGAGAGAGGAAGGCAGGCCGGAAGAGCGCGGTCTTGTCGCGCGCGAGGCACGGCAGGCGAGGCGATAGAGAGGGAGAGGGAGGGGGTACGTTATGCTCCGTCGGCTGCTGCTCACAGCGCGGCCGCGCGCTCGTATCTTGAAAGCGATCTGCGGCGTGGGCGAAGTGCCCGCCCGCGCGGGCCTCATCTTCAAAGCGATCTGTGATGGGGACAAAGTGGATTCGCCGAGTGCCGGTAGCTTAATTCGTATGCCCTGTGCTTTCGACGTTTAGTTCGCGTTGAAGCGAGACGAGAGATGGCGCGATGGTGAATTTGCCTCACTGCCGCTGGCGCGCTTTCTCACTCCAGCACTTTGACGAGTTTCCGCGGTCATCGAGCGAGATGTGTTCATGTTTACCTGTGTGCGCGTGACACCGTGCTGGTTTAGTTAGTTAGTAAGCGAATGTTAACAACCTTATACGGCCCAATAAGCTACTATCCTTGCTTCGTATAGCTCTCTACTAATTTGCTATCGCAATCGATGCTTCGCCTTTCGGGCGAAACTGCGACTTTTTTCCCTTCAACTACGCCTTCGCGAGCGGCTGCTGAGGAGGCGAGCGCCATCTGGATGGTGTTTTTGCAAGGAACTAACCGCAACGCGCCGCTGTATGAATTGTAGAAATGCTGGAAAAGGGGTTTGAGTTTGAGTTACCGCGTAAGAGAATTATGTTTTTTCGTATATTCAAATTACAATCCGTCGCTATCCCGTCTGTAGGTCATGGTTAAGGCGTACTTTACGATTTTTAGATGCACTTTACTTTGAGAAATTCCATTAGTTCACTAACGCCTTGCGCCACGCGAAAGACCTGCGTGGTCGAGGTGGTCCGGGATGATGTTTTGGGCCGCGTAGCGCGGACGCCGACGCAATACGCCTACGCTGACACCGACACCAACGCTCGATTTTCTGCGACAGAGGGCCTTTAACGCTGTCGCGTTAAAATGTCAGTCGACTTGTTGCACAAGGTTTTAATGCGATAAGCATCCTTTACCTGATTCGCTTATTTTGGCGTGCTTATGCTGTCTGTTATCTAGCCTGTGATACGTTATCAATCGCGAAAAAAAAGGCAAGAACATGTCCGTCTGATTAAAGTTAGAACACGTGCTCTTCTGGCTGACAATGAAAATGAAAGTATTATGCCCGAAGAAAAGAAAAGCACCTAGCAATCACGCCGCAGTTAATTCAAAGTCAGATATGTTGAACCCCAATTCAACAGTTCCTGTGGGACAATATTGACTCGGTTGGGAGGCCACGTTTGTTGAAGCTTTCACTGTGACGCCCGATGGTGTAGAAGCTGCATGGGAAATGCGAACTGCAAGAACACGTGATAATTGTATTACTTAACTTCTCGAAAGCTTAGTTCGACTTTCCCGCCCGCCCTGTCTTGTCTTGTCCTGTCTTGTTCTGTCTTGTCTGTCTGTTCTAACGAAGTGTGTTGCATTTACGCTTCCAACAAGCTTGTGAGAAGTCCGAAAACCGCGATTTTGGGCGGCGCCATGAGTGGTGATGGCTTACCCATTTTAGGCTGTGGTTGAAATAGTAGGCGGCGCCGTTGTAGTAGCCAAAGAACGTGTCGAAGCCACGGCACGTGGGCGTGTACTCGATGGTTGAGTATCCCAGGTGCCACTGCGTGTTGCACATGCACAGGCGACACAAAAATTAAATTCTACTAAAGATAACTCTTGGGTCTAACTATACAAGTGACCATATTCCCGGGAAATGTTAAGGAGAGAGGGTGGCTTGCAAGAGTTGTAAGAGGAAGTAGTTGTTGCATACCTATCCAGTGTACAGTTTTTAACAGCGGAGCTGTCTAAGCTCTTCGTTGCGCCGCGTATCATAGACCGGAAATGTGGGCCGATTCTAGAGGTAGTACAGAAATGGTCCAATCGCAATGGCACATATCCCTGTGAACTAGCGAAGCTGTTTAAACTAGAGGATGGTCCGTCAAGCGTACGCCTGCAAAACCTCCGCCTGGCGATGACGTCACCACTGCGTCGCCTAGCAACGCTTCGCCCCAGCTGCGCCGACCGCGCTGAGCCTCGCCACAGCTGCGTGAGCCGTGACGTCATCGCGCACACCGCATCGCTTCGCCTTAGCTTTGCCGAGCCATGACCTCACGGCGCCGTGCGTAGTGGTTGCCGTGGTTGCGCAGAGTTGGAGCTAGGCCGTGACGTCACTGCGCCGACCCACGGGATATATAGCTCCGCGTTGCCACCACGGCGACACAAAAGCCCCGCCGTCTCCGCGCCGAGCACATCGCCGCGAAGATGGGGCGGCCGAAAAAGAGCGTCCCTCACGAAGAAGAGGAAGCGCGGCGCGAAACCCGCCGCGCCACTTCTCGAGAGCGAGTGAGACGACTTCGGTCCGATCCCGAGTATCGCACCACCGAAGCGGCGGCGAAACGTCGGTGATTCGCAGACGATCCGGAGTTACGAGCCCGCGAAACCGAGCAAAAGTCTTTGAGCGCCCAGAATCGTCCAGATACTTTAATGACCGAGTGTTCGTTGCTCCTTGGGCTGTCGATGATTCCAGGGTGATCTTGCGCAAAACGTGGCCGTGTCTTGAAGCACAACCTCGCAAAAACTTGGTCCGAACCGAGATAAAGTTAGGTGGTGTCGCCAGCTTCGCTGTTTGCCCAGTCTTAGCACCACTAGTGTGAAGCTGGCCCTAATTTCTTTTTGCACTTATATTCTCCTTTCACGATTAATTTCATAAACGGCTCTGATGACTAACGCTTCTGGACAATATTCAGGGTTTCAGTGTGAGTTAATTCCTGCGTTGAGAAACTGATCGTAGACTCCCAAATCCAGCGTTCTCATTTTCTGACGTGACGCTGAAGGCATTGTGTTCTCGCTCTGCTTTCAAACTCTGATAACGTGGCCACTGGGCGGTTGTTAATCGCATCTCTGACAGGCTGGAACAGGCAGCATCTGTGACAGGCTGGAAACGACTGACTTCTACGCGTGAGCGTATAGGCCCCCGCTTCGATGATTAACGATGCGGGCGGATGAAGCTTGGCTATAAAAGTTGGCACAGTGCAAGAATAAGGTCAGTGGCGTAGCTTTTATAGGCGGATGACGTATGACCTAGACACGAATAGGTGAGCGGTGCTGCGGATGACGTCATCGGCACAGCTGGAGTGGTGCCAACTCGCACAGATAGCGCGGCGCGGAGCGTATGGTTTCAGCGCGCTTCATAACTCGGCGCTCGGAGAGGTACATATTCATTTCTGTATCGGCGCTTGGAAAGAACGGATCCTGGCGAATGATCATGTGTGAATGTGTGATCCTGGTGAAGGAACAATGTGTGTCCCACAACCGACGGTTTTTTTTTTTCCGCGGTCGAAAAGTACGTGTAATATATGAACGTTTACCTTGCCCACGATGTGCGTGCTGTAGCCCAGTCTTTTCAGCCACTGCGGCAGCAGCTGAAAGCGTAGCAACAGGGACTGTTCCGAGGCAGCAAGAAGCGCCCGGTAACCCAGGTCTACGAGACAATAAATAATAACAGCGTATTCAGAAACTAATAACGTATTTGCTAAGCAGAAACATCGGGTACGCGAATTTCGAAGCATTGCGGGCTTTCAGAAATGTCAACGTGTGCACTTCCGGATTCTGCCTTTCCATCCTCCTTTCCAGTCGCGCTATTTTTCTTACGATAAACAAGTACACCAGTAATGTAAGCTTCTTCCAGAAATATACTTAGAAAAGCGAAAGACAGCCATTGACGCTGGTGATTTTTAAAAATTATTTGAACCTAAAACAAATGTATCAGTGCCCTCGAGAAGGCGAAGCATTGATAGTGATAGCAAAGCATTAAACTACACACAGTGAGGCTCGAAGTTTTAGCGCTCGTACAAAGTGCAGTGAACATTCGCTTGCTAATTAAATTACGAGGCAAGCATGGTGTCACTCGCGCATGGGCAAACACGAAAATATCTCCCTCGGTTACCGCGAACACTCGCTGTCACAACGCTGGCGTAATGAAGAGCGACAGCAGCAGCGAACGAACACTTTATGTTGCCTCTCGCTTCAACGCTTCTCCGAAACTTGATTACGCGACCTCCAACACTCGAACACAACAAACACGGAGCCGCCAGCTATTTCGGTTCACCTAATCTTTGCACCCGTCGCTGATTACCTCCAAGATATCGCGCGCGGGCCACGTAGGCGCTCACCCGCGCTGACAGCAATGCGCAGCCACGGCTGAGCTAAGGGAGACGCACGCTCACTGGACCTAGCACGTGCTTAATCCCGTTAACGTGTGCTCGCCTGCCAACCCCCCCCCCCCCCCCCTCCGTCTTGGCGCTCTCTTGATCATGTGGCTTCCAGCATTGTATGTCACCATCCTTCTCAGCAACCCCTCGCACGCTTTCCCTCGCACCCACAGAATATGGCGCACAGGGTGCAATAGAGTCTTATCGTACTTGGACTTCTTACGGAACCTCACGGTGACGCCGACGACGGCGGTGAACGTTTGCCTGGACTGTACACTAATTGTCATCGCAATAAAAATAATAAGGGATGCAGGTGGTATAACCTTCACGCCCACAAGAAGCAACATACATGGTTCGAAGCATGGAACCTTATATAGAGCCCGGTGCTACAAAACACGGGACGATGAATACGTACTCGTGCGAGCCGGATACACAGAAGCCAGCAGCGCCGTCCGCGACGGTGTGCACGTGGAGGCCGAGTAGTGGCGCTGCAGTATGACGCCAGACGCCGCCAGGGCATCGAGGTTGGGCGTCGGGATCTGCCGAGACCCGTGGAAGCTCACGTCGTTCCAACCCTGCTGACAAACGGAGGCCGTGTAATCTTACTAGTCACCATAATTACAATGATGATGAACGGTGTCGAGAAGGAAGAAATAAGAGCTTGTAGCAGCACCAGCAACGCGCAGAACTGATGTCGACGCCGTCCGCGTTTTCCACGCGTTCGCACCGAACGCGCGCGGCGTTGGTGACTGTTGCCGGTGCCTCTGGGGGTGGCGGCTCAGAGTAAAGTCCCTAGATATTTTTTTGCTGAAAGGAGCAGAAAATCTAGGGACTTTAGCTCGGAGGTTTTCGACGAGATTAGAACGGGGCACTCGTCGAGCAGCGTCGGAAGTCTTTGCCACCTTCTCACCTCGCAACGTTTCTATATAATTAGGTTTCTGTTTGTAGATGTGTGCTTACTCGTGCTTAAGCAACTTCTTCACGTGCAACTCATGGACGCTACATCTACAAGCTTATCAAAAACTTTCTGCGCCAGGAGGACTGAGCTTACCAGCGAGGACAAGATAAGACCTTAGTTGCGTTGAAATTAGTAGACGTTTTCCCCACCTTTGCTCTCTCCTCTTGCTCCCTAAATTCGAACATGTCGCTCCTATCTAATAACCTCCCCTGTGCTACCGTCACCACCGCTTGTACAGCCCGTATAATCTCTACGTAGAGCGCTCCAACGCTGTGCCAATCAACGAAAATGTATATATTCGAGGGCAGATTTAGCGTTAAAGCTCAAAGAAAAGCACGTTCTCTTGAGCGTCTTATCTGGACTCCATGGAGATTGCCGAGAGATTATGGATTTTTTTTTAAGTGCAAGGCTACAGCGTTCTGCTTCTTTCAGTAACGAATTACGATTTAGTGTTTTCAAGACCTCCAAATTTATATATTTTTTTCTGGAAATACGACCCAAACATTGCAGAAAATAAATTAGGACCTGTAGGATGAATAGTAAAGTCCACTTCGGGCTAGTCTTCACAATTACAAAAATGAATTGCGAATATTGACTTATTATAGGTTATGCGCCATATTATGAAAAGGACCGCAATATTTATGCAAGTAGACGCCCCATTTATGACTGAGTGACGGTCTCGGAAGTACTAACACAAATTAACGTCGCTAATACTGATCAACTCGTGAAACCTGGTACTAGTGCACCTCTTAAGTCATCTCTGTTTGCATCATTCTCAGTATTAAACATACCTATGACATTGTACGGCTATCAGAGAGTTGCATTTACCTTCGGCGCCATGTTCAAGAGTTTTGTTTTCTTCTTGTCACTATAGCCGTAACTTTCATAAGTGTGTTGCGTCTCCGTATGAAGACACAGAGACTGAAAGGATTAGAAAGGGGGAACGCCCTCTGTACACAAGCAGAAGGCACAAGCCGGCAGAAAAAAAAAAAAAAAGAAACGTTGACATGGTGCTACTAACGATCGGGGATTTATTTCGAGCGAGCGATCAGGGTATATATTACGGTACAACAGGAAGGCAAAAAGGCAGAAGTATGTACTAATAATTTCAGCCAGCAAAACACCATGTGACACGATACGTTATCAGGAAAGAAGTTTTCTTTTCTCTTTTTTGATAGAGGTACAGGATGACAGCTTGCCGGTGACATACGGTTTTGTGGCGTTGTACTCAGTTTATTTTGTCCTTGTTTTTTTTTCTTCCTTCCAGCTGTTTGAGGGTACACGTGTCGACCATGCGGTTGTTAGTAACTCCGCGTACCCCGTTCATTCTGCAAGACCAGAACTATGTATTCTGCTATAGTTCTGGTCGCGCTACACTGCATGCTATCATGGACAAGTGAAACGCGAACCGCGAAGTACGAAGCGTAGAACTCCTCTCGCAAGGAATTACCGCGAAAGTATACACGGTTAATCGCAACGCTACTTACCCAAAACATTCTCAAGAAAAGCGTTCAGAATACTTTAGTGAAATGTATATTGTACACTCTATACTAGTACTTCGTTTATTTATCATTGTTCGATATTTTAAATTCATGTCCTTCGAATACATTTACAACACCCGCCTGCCTCTTGGACAATTCCTCTGAGTGGGTAGGTGCCACTTGCATTTAAAGTTACTTTCATGCTCGTAGTCGTCTTGTTATTCTGTGCGCTGATCGGGAGGCGGCACGCTTTCGCCCGTGATGTCATATGCGCGGACCGACCATGGATATATTTCTGCCGTGGTGGTTATACTGATCTCTATTATGCATTTTGTCATAGTAAAAATCAGTGGGTGTTTCAGTGATGATAGCGGTCGCCGGCGAAAAACGCCTCAGTGACGCCGCTTGCGGCGTGGTCAGACGCCGGTAAGACGCCGCGGGGTGGTCAGATGGAAACGCTGCCAGCTGCGGCGGTTGCTGCCGCTTGCGGCGTGGTCAGACGCCGGTAAGACGCCGCGGGGTGGTCAGATGGAAACGCTGCCAGCTGCGGCGGTTGCTAGGCAACGGCTCAGCTCGCGGTGCGGCCACCGGCCACAGCGAAACGGCGAGAATTCGGCCAGTGTATAGCTTTCGCTCCAAAAGTCTTGAACAATTGCATATATCTCCTGAATCTAGCAGTATAGTTAGGTGAGCGGATGTAGGAAGTAATGATAGTACAGGGCCATTGAGGGCCGCTCTCGCGAGACTGTCAGCCATTTCATTCATCAATAACTCTTTAAGTCCAGGCACCCAAAGCAATCTCATTAATTTTACGTTGGCATGGCACTAGAAAATGAAATGCACGTAAAGGGTTAGCTCCACTATTTGCTGTGAGCGATGCACATAAAGATGAAGAATCCGATATTATGACTACCGCCGATATTGATGAATTTAGTTTGTGTAAGGCTAACGCGACAGCTAGAAAATCAGTCAGAAATACGGACAAGAAGTCCTGAATCCTGGTTGAGAATGACAAGTCTAGAGCAAAGGCGAAAATGCCAATTGCAGTTTTTTCTTCACACTGTGAGGCGTCTATCGCAATGACCGTATTTATAGCTGAACTCAATAATTGGTCTTGTAATAGGCCACGAAATATATTATGAGAGAGAAGATTTACGTTGTTTGGGTAGATGTCATCATATATGATTTGTAGACCCTCTCGCACATTACAAATAGGTGGCACCTGCCAGACACGTGCATTTAAGGGATTAATCAATGTTTGTGCAAAGACCACCTGTGGTGTATAAAACCGAGGCCACTGTACTCCGAAGAATAATGGAGGCTGGGAAATGAATATGTTTTCCTATCATTTAATAGGGGATTCACAAAATTTTAAGAATGTTTGCCCGTCGAAAGTCCGTCGAGGCGCGCTTGTGACGTGACGTCGGAGCCAATGAAATTTAGGTGCTGTTTCGCTGCTAAAGAGGCCGGACGCCGGCTTTTTCGCTCAGTGAGCAATGTGACGCTTTCACATAAAAAGAACTATGTCACATGCGCGGTTTATCTCGTGTATTCATCCAATTTTATTTTTTTTTAAGAAATACGTCTGCTCTGAAAACAACACTTTTTCCTCAGCCCACGTATTAAAGGTACAAGCGCGATTAGATCGTAACAAAAGAAATCGAAAGCATCGAAGAATGCGTTTAATTGCCGAAACACCGCATGAGTGCTTGGTCTACTGCTGGTTCGGCATACTGAGGCAGCATTCACATATTGCCCTCTCTTGAGAAAATAAAACTCAGTTGTTGTAGTGTAGCGCGTCGCTCCAAGTTTATGTTCTTGTGTCCGAATTGACGACCGTGGCTCATCTTTGGTGATCTATAGGTACAAAGAGGGATAATAAATATATCTCGGACATGGTAGCTAAACAGTTAAAGAGACAATCGTAGTACGTAAAAGATGGCTTGCTAAGTCTGAGATTAGCCGAACTGCTACTGCACTACCTTGGAGTCGGACTTAGCTTTAAACAAGCTTCCACTGATTCAAAAGCCCTTGTCTAAAGGCATGAACGAAGACATTGTACACTATCAGAAATTTTATTTGAGGCTTCAAAGACCTGTGAAAGTTATTTTTCTTTTTTCCTTTTTTTTTTACCCGCCCCGGTAGCCCACTGACTATGCGATCCTGATCTCGACGTCGAGGGTTCGATCCCGGCTGCAAGTGGCCGCATTTCGATGGCGGCAATATGCAGAACCGCTCGTGTAGTTAGATTTAGGCGCACGTTAAAGAACCCCAGCTGGTGAAAATAGCACCCGGAGTCGGCGAGGCCTCGCACCTTCATCCCGCTTCTGACTTGTATTACTCTAGAATATGATTTGCAGGTTCCTTTTTCTACTGTTATAACGCCTCATTGCTGGACATTGTAGAATAAAGAAAAAAAAAACTGCGGCAGAACCCACCTTGCGATTACTGTCGACGGTAATGCGTTAGAATTGAATCAATAAAGTGACGCAACTCATTGCCACCGTCGGAACGAGTTATGCATGAGGCGTGCACTGAAGCGGGACTCCTCTTTCGCGCTTCCGTAAGAACACTTGGCGCCATCTAGTGCTGCCGCCACGAAGCTTGCACGTGGCCTCCGAAGTGCACAAAAACGAACAAAATGACAAGCATACACACATAGCACCTGTAAAATGCGTGAAGGACCCTAAGAATGCTAACGCATTAAAAGAAAAGGGTGCAGTTCTTCATTTGCTGAAGCACCACAAGAGATTGCGTTTGATCCGTTTGGATACAAACAGGGCCTGTGCGTCGCTGGCGGGGCTTGGGAGAACCAGCTAGCCAAATTAGTTTGTTGTCGCGTCCGACGTTGCACAGCTCGAGCAGCAAGCCATGAATTTGAACGCGTTTTTTTTTTTTTTCTCGACAGAGACTTTGTCGTTTGCGCGGCACTATACCCTTAACACCTATTCCCACCCCAAGTCTCTCCTACCCAAATGCCACGCACGTTGTTCTGCCGAGATTCGACTCTGCAGCCGGTATCAAAGTGACGCCGTGTCGAACGGGCTCCACTGTACCGATGAGGTCCAGGCCTAGTTCGCCGTGCGGCTGATTACGCTCTCCACACAGAGACGCGAAGTACAGCTGCACGTAATCACGGTTTCACCGGTAGTGGGTTCACCATATACACCACAGGGTGTTCGCACCCGCCACCTCCCAGCTTCGAAGGAACAAGCGTTCATCGCATGTTGTCACGAAGCTGGTGATCACTTTTCAGTTTGCGGATGTATATGTGTCTGTCGATGGTGTCATTACATCGTTACACCAACCGGGCACATACCGAGGGTCCCAAATTGTCTATTGGCCCAACTACCCCGAGGCAAATACACATTGGCCCAAGTTGTCTATTCGGGTAAGCACCCAGTGGCTTATGCCGAGTAGCACATACAGAGGGTCGCAAATGGTCTATTGGGGCAATTACCCCGAGGCAAATACCAAGCTGCCCAAGTTTTTGTATAATCGGCAAGACAGCAGCCGCCTGTAGCCAGCCTCCCGAAATATAGTGGGACGAGGCAGTAAAAGCGTTGGTTTATTAAAGCTTGGGCTTTTTCAGCGGATCCGTTTGAAATCGTGGACAAATTCATATGCTGCGCATAATTACACTTGTGGCTGGGCGATTCAAGTGCCATTTTTATCTCTAGTAACGCTAGTATAAGTTTGTGCCATGGAATTGTTCGTATACTCACCAGATCATCCGCTAGCAGGACGATGATGTGCGGACGCGGAGAAGACTTCTCAGGGAGGTGGTGAATGAGGGTTCCCGAAACACACGCAGGCGACGGCACTGTTTTCACAATGGAAGAAGAAGAAAAAAAGTAAGAATAATCTGTGTTATTAAAAGGTAAATGAAGTTTTAGCTCATTAACTCCCTTCTGAATAAATGGGAACGGAGACATTGTTTTGGCCCGGCAAGCACTGCACCGAATCCGATGAGGATTTATTGCATTTAGAAGAAAAAAGTATCTCCGGAATAAAAAAAAAAACAGAGACAATATCAGAGTTTTGTAAACGGCATTTATTGGGACATATAAAGCGGATAAAATCGATATATTAAGCACCACATTCTAACTTACCACTCATTTTTGAGTACGGCTTTTGCGACACCCTCAGTAAACATTGTAACAATTTCAGATAACTTTTAATGCAGAGTTATTGATTTGTAAACTTGGTGCTTCAGTTTGCCAATTTTAGGGATCTTTCTTTTTAGATATTTCAACGCCTAAACCCGTTCTGCTTTTTCTCGTTGGCAGAAGTCATCTTTCTCTCCTATTGCAACAAATTTCATTCAAATCAGTTTAGCGGTTGTCTTATAAAAGCATTCCTGCATTTTGCATGCATTTGAATAGGAAAATTGGAGTTCACCCCGAGGTAAAGCTTCCACTTTTATCGTTCGGGATTACACTGAGTCCCGAGTTGGTGTGAACTTTTTTCTTGCTTCTAATGTCAACATAGCCACGTAGCCTATCTGAAAAAAAATTCAAGGGCCTTAGAGGTGACATTTTTTAAGTATTTCGCGTAAAGAAGAAACACCCGGTATATAAATGCATGTGCCGTTTGCTTGTATTGTGGGAATTTATTAGTACTTCTGCCTCATCTGTATGTCATCATCACATCTACCTTACTTCTTCATCGCCTGTGGGGACGCATCATCAGTGTGGACTGTGCCTGGGACCATCGCCGTGTTTTTCGGGCTAAATAAAAGGCCGGCCTGACTGCTACGTCACACATGGTTAGTTTGTCTGTTTGGTTGATTGATAGATTGCTTGCTTAATCGAGGGATTGTTTGATTGAATAATTAATTACCTCTTGCTTAGCTGATTTATTGATTGGTTGGTTGGTTGGCTGGCTGGTTGGCTGATTGATTGATTGTTTGATTGATTGATTGATTGATTAATTGATTGATTGATTGATTGATTGATTGATTGATTGACGATATGTGCGCCAGCATTCTCTCCCAAAGACTGGAGTGACATGTGACGCCATCGGTCAGACAAACATCTCTAGCTTCTCGTTGAAGTCAGCCTCTCTCCATCCCCTCTCTCTCGAATGAAGGAGAGAGTACCTTTAGATCACGCACTGTGGTGAACATTTGCTATAGAAACACATTCAAATTTTCATGTTGCAATCACCGAGGCTCCTTAATAAAGAGCATTGACGACCGCATCAGACGAGTCGCGGCAGTTCCAGCTGCTCTGTATGGAGGGAACCTGCCCAGTAGTATGCCTGGGATCAGACTTTAATTCTATAGCTTTGAAACTTAGCTCAGGACTGCTGGCAGAGTGTATAGCTTCGGGCACGCATGGCAGCAGAACAAGTGAAGCAGTCGAAGGAGACATCGTGTGAAAATGGCACATAAAGTAAAATAATTTTACTATTGTTCCTATTTCCCTACTGTTTCCATTGTTTCCTGTTGTCCAGTTAAATGGAAGGATAGTATCAACGCACTGCCCAACCCACTCAAAAGCACCAATGCTTCGGCGGGCTCATAAGATAGTATATCGTACGTCTTATGACCAAATTGAAGTAAATAAATAAAATAAATAAGGTCGGATACGATGCATCGCCTACAATTGATGTATGACAGCAGAACGCGTGAAAAGATAAATGAACAAATAACAAAGAGGCAGACAGCTTTAGAAGCGGCACTTCGACTCCATCGCGCGTCTCTCTAAGCAACAAAGCGAGCCTAACAGAGACTCGTAGCTGTTAGAGGTACGCACACTCAAGATGACTATAAACAGTCTCCCAAGACACGGACTGGATTGTGGCAACATCTCAAATATTCACCTGAGCCAGGCTTTCGTCAACATTGCACGTGCAGGTCGCTTGTAAGAAATCCAGGATACTAGTACTGCTCGGGTCACTATAGAACATTCAGGTTGATACGTAGTATGGCTTCAGACGGTGCTAAAACGTCCACGTTAAGGAGAGATCCAGATTACTTGTCTACCTCCGTGTTACAACAGAGCACTGGTTATTGAGCGCTGTCACGTTCACGTGATCAGCAGGTCCACGTGACTAGTGCGTCCAGGTGTGCAGGTGAAGTCCATTCTGACCTTAATTCTTGAATGAAAGTCGTAAAGTAAGCGAGAGAGAATTTGCAGCCCCTTCGTGCTCGTTAATTTGCTTCCTTCTCCCATGTCCTTACTCCCTGTCCAATAAACAGGACGTATATACTGGTCGATGTCATACTCTGCAAATCCCTGCAGCTGTGTTTCCCTCTCGAAACACATATGCACGTCATCAAAAGTAAATGTGCAGAGTCGAAGCACCGTGTCGACAAAGCAAGTGCCAACCGCGACTCGCTCACGTACAGAGAGTTGTGACTTCCGCCAGAAGAGAATGACAGGGAAAATGCACGTGACGGTGCAACGGATAGCAATTTTGCATCGAGGCACTGAACTTGTCGGCCGGCACAGTCAAGTCCGTCGGTGCGACGCTGCAAGGCAGTATCTGCCGGATGCGTGCTCGAAGCGAGAGAAACTCGAAAAGTTAGCCTGGTACAACAACAACAAAAAAAAACCCTACTGTTATTAAAAGCAAAGTTTTTCTTTGTGAATCTCGCCGGGTTTTGTGACCATGGGTACTGCGTGGCAGTTTTATAGCCTAATAGGCCAACCAATCAACCTCTGGGTTCCTTGAACCACCACCAGATGGCGATTGACTCCGCGCATCCGCGGCAGTGGTGGCGCCGGCCGTGCGGGGAAAAGGAAAAATGAAGAAGCAGAAAGCTCGCCTTCGCTCACCCGCGGCAGCGGCGGCGGCATTGCATTAGCCTTTCTACAATGCCTGAGTAAAACATTCCGTGTAACTTTGTGCGGACATTCAATAAACACAAACTCGTGTTTCCGCTCTTTATGCACTCACGCATAGCTTCGCTGTGTATAGATTCCGACTCGTTGGATCTGCTGCATTGTTTATACGGGTAAAGGGATATTTCAATTTGAGACGTCAGGGTGTAGCAATGTGGGGTGAACGATCGCGTGACGTGACACCAAGTGACCCCTCAAGGGTCAGTTCTGGGCGCGTTACTGTTTTTCATTTACATCATTGGCATGTGTGTTGGTATTTCATGCCAGCAACGCTTATTTGCTGCAGATGTCTGCGTTATCTACAAAACAATTAATAACGTAAGCGCATGTGCTATGCTACACCAAGTCTTAGTGGTTGTTTCTGATGGGTGTAATAAAAGGAAAATGTCTATTAACCTAAAGAAAACCGCACATTTGTGTTTTGACTAGGAAAAGAACATCTTACGAATTCATTTACACGCTTAGTGAAGTAGCGCTCTTATCTGTTTTTCAGTATAAATACATTGGTCTCATATTCAGACAACTTTGTCTGTGTGGGGCGCTTCGGCAAAATTCGATGCTGGAAGGCTTGAGAAAGTGCTAAACCTAGGTGTTCAATTTGTCTTTGGAAATTTCAAACGTACATTTAGTGTAAGACGTGCAAAGACGTCATTGGGTTGGCCCGAAATTCAAGATCGTAAGGAAGAAAGGAAGACTAAAATTATTTCACAGTATATTCCACTGAAAAACACACATAGACCGAAATGGGTATATTTAGGCCCACGTTACATAGTAAAAGATCATGTCAGTAAAGTAAAAGAAAACTGGGGTCGTATTCTCAGATGATCACTTTCGGCAGTACTATCGCTTTCGCGTGACGTAGTGCTCAACGAGCAAACCAGCCCGTCCGGTTTTGCTCAACCAGCCAATCAGCGCGTGCCTGATGGCCGAGGCGATAGTATCGCCGAAAATGATCGTCCCAGAATACGTCCCCTGGACATACACAAGTGCTAATTTAAACAAGTGGCTTTATTCGAGACAGCTGCACATATTTATACGCATGCATATTCACACTCGTGTCGTAGAAAAAAAAAATCCATTAACGAAGGCGTGATGACGCACTCGGTATTCAAACTTGCAGTTCTTGTCGCTTCAGTCTAGCGAGTGCAGCTCTGTACAGAGACAAAGAAGCAAGTCTTAAGCAACGGCTCACTACCACACGAGCTACACTGAAGAGTCATTTAACCACAACGTCCTTCACTTATATTGCTGTTATGTTTCGTGAGCCTGTCATTTAGACACCGTCGCTTTGGGCCTACGTAATATATATATATATATATATATATATATATATATATATATATATATATATATTGGGTGATAAACGTATTTGAACCCACCACGTCAGCTTAGTTTTCAATGGCGTTGCACTGGGCACCTCACTTTGAACAGCGCAATAAACGGCCTGCGACGCGTCCGACGCCAAGAGGCGAAATCGCATGTAGGTGATCGCCACAGGATGCCTGCTCGCAGAGATGACGTCGGCCACCGGCGACACTTGACGTCGTTTGACAAGACACGAAAAAGCAGGATACCGGACACGTCTTACACGCATAAAATTTACGCGCCGACATGCTTGAATTCGATTTCAGAAAGTTTGTTTCGGCTAATCGTGCTCCTCTTAATTCTGCCCCTGTGCTGAAGGAGCTGGGGCGCTGCGGCTGGCGCATGAAAAAGGCACGCCGCCTGTGACCAGCGAGAAGCTTCACACGATCGAAAAATAGTATTGGTGGATCATGAGAGGTATAATTAAGCTAATGTACGTGTGACCATTACTCATCTCGGCCAGTGCATTCCTTTGACATCAACGGCCTATATACGTAGTTAAAACGCATCGGTTTCGAGCAGCCATCCAAGCATACGGCGGAGGAAACACGGGCTAGCTGTGACGCCTTCGCGATAGGCGAGCGTTGTGAAAAGGGATATCACCAGAGGAAGATGAACCGAAAAGGCACCGCAATGTGTGGGAATGAGCGTCTACAACTTCGCGGACAACTTGCGCGGAACACGATAAAGATGCATGCAAGCATGAGCGAGAGCGCAGCGCGCTGTTCATGGCCGGGAAGAAGCGTTCACGGGACGCATGCAGACACAAAAGAAAGCTTCAAATGGTTCGTCGCCGCTCGTACGGCACAGTCTCGCAAGGCGGAATGGTGCGTTAGAACCCTAGTAAGATAACGCTAGAAGTAACGTACGCAATCGGTGATCCTCGCATCGCGTTGACGTCGGGAATCGCGCCGTCGAGTACGCGAGTGCTCACTGAGACGAAGTCCAAAACCACGTCAGCCTGGACGGCGCGCGCTAGCGTTCTACGCAAGCCAGTTGGCTGAACGATGTAAAAGTCCTCAAGCGCCCGCGTTGCAATCCGTCAAGTCCCCACAATGATGGCGGCTAGCGCTCATCGCCTCTTTTTGTCGTCTGCTAGCCAGAGAACTTCCAGAGAGCAGTCAGACCAAAATCGTCCTGGCTGGTTCTGGCAGCCCGCGGATAGCCAGAAGTGGGAAATCGAAGAGGCCCATTATTTTCTCGCCGACAGGAAATTTCGCAGAACAGATGAATTGTGGACGAACCATCAATGATGATTGTTAATATAAGCGAATAGCTCGAACGACCGAACGAACGTTTTCCTTGGCGAGCGCTTCGATACCCCTCATAACCCTTCAGACACGTCAACGCTCACGCACAATAGCACGTGCGTATAAAATAACTATAAAATAGACATTCGGTGACGAACGCTCCCCGCCACTTCATTACGCGAGACCACGTGCCCTTTGCAGTGGCACTTTATCGCCGATCGCCGCCAACCACGAAAACGGGCGAATTCTGGGTATCTGCTATATCTATAGCTGCTGCTCTCTTTGACGCCAGCGTGGGTCACTGGATATACATTTGACGCCAGCGTGGACACAGCTGCAGATACATTTAAGACACATATCGTTTATAGAGTGCATCGAGTAAAGAAGGCAATTAGTCCTTGCTTTTCAGTGGGCAAGGAGCGCCAATTCATCACATCGAACGCTATTAAGGGGGAGGGGGAAGCTAGATATCTGATGGAAAGCGCATACAAATCTGGCTAACATTCGTACGCCATTCACACGGGACATTTTGTATCGCGATCGAGACTGATTGGGATCGATCGGACTTAAGACCTTGATTCTGCACAAGCAGATTATATAGATACTTTACGGTGGTATTTTATCATGCTACGGATAACAGCATCAGCGGAAAATTTGCAAACAACCCGCGCAATCGTGAACATGCAGTGCTGCCTTCTGGTGAAAGTTGTACAAACTACTGTGTTAAAGAGGTTATGTAAATAAACACAGATGGCGCCACATTTTTAATGCTAGCGAAACACCAATAAACAGTCCTTTTATTTGTTGCTCCAGATTCGCAGTTAAATTATTTGTATTGTATTTATTTGACATTTTATTTTTACGGTCTTACCAGTTTGTGTCAAAGTATAAAAACTGTGCTGCCACCTATTGCAAACGATGAAGTTGTAAACATCATGTTTGCTACGAACTTTCATAGATGGCAGCAGCGCTCTGCGCTCACTTCGGCAGGTTCCGGAAATTTTCGCGTGGGGTTCGGGGACTGTAATGTCTGCCACGGGCAGTGGATATTTGAAGGTGCGTGAACTTGGTCACAGGAGACATCGCAGCAACTCGGACCCACAAGCGACCGCCGAAGCCCTAGCCCAACTTCGCCTTGAAGATGGTGAGCATTTGTTTGACCCCCCCGCGCGGCCGCATGGCCCCGTGCTCCGTAGTTCGCGAGATTCGTCGGCTTAACGGACTCGTTGGTGCTAGGCTTAACGAGTTTTGACAGGTGAATCGCGCTCCGGTGCTCGATGTTTCTGACGCGGTCGAGGCTGCACAAGTGTTTTCCGGCGTCGGAACGTGACCTGCGCGCCGAGACGAACGTTTCTGCATTGTTTCGGAGCCCTCTGACGATGGGAAGCGGCCAGAGTAATGTGACGCCGAGAGCGTGTTTATATGCATTGCGTCGATGTTTACAACCCGCAACCCTTGATTCACAAGTCTTTTTGTTTGCACTTGTGCCCGCTTGTACGTTAGCCGGTGAAGAAAAAAATACGTTCGCTACGCTTTTTACTTGCTCGTTTGCTCAGTGTGTGCGCGCGAACTTTTTGTTTCGCATCTTGGAAGCCCGCGTTCCGCATTTGAAGCTGGCGATCTTGGTGTGTGTGTGTGTGCGTGCGTTTGTGTTGCGACTCGGAGCCGGTCTTCAAACCGCCGAGGCGCTGATATCAGGCAATTGCACACGGCGTTGCAGCCACCTTCGCGGCTAAGGCTCGGTTCTTTTTTCATCTCCTTACCTCACTGGCCGCTATAACGCACAAGTCGCACTTCTGGACACTCAAGATAGTGCTTTTCGGGATACGCTTGCGTTATCTCTGCCCACCTCGCGATAAGTTGCGCGCAATCTCGTACGGCGAAAGTTTCCCCGGGTATTTCAGCGAGGCACTTTGCTTCATTGCCCCCTCTGGCAGCAGAAGGCGAGTAAGCAAGAAACGGAAAAGAAAAAAAAAAAAAAAAAGTCCGTTGTGGTTCTTGCGAGTCGGACGCACGGACGGACGGACGTGTGTGTTGCCAGAGTCATGGACTGCCCAACGAAGATGGTGTTTCGAGGCGAAGTGGAGGAATCGTACGCCCGTTCCAAAGGCTACA
The DNA here is from genome assembly GCF_013339745.2 of Dermacentor silvarum. Classification (NCBI taxonomy): domain Eukaryota; kingdom Metazoa; phylum Arthropoda; class Arachnida; order Ixodida; family Ixodidae; genus Dermacentor; species Dermacentor silvarum. The sequence goes on from NC_051163.1 coordinate 21,315,254, forward strand.
AGCTGTTTTCACTGTGGCCAGGTGAGCGATTACACCTAGCTCGCAAGACTTCATCGCATTTGGGGCGGATACCAGCTTAATGTGCGTACGTGGGTTGGATTTCTTCTTTTCGATCCAAACGAGCGCGCGCCGTCGCCCGAGCAAGCCCTTTTTAATAGTAGACGCAGGCACAAGTTCGCGACGATGTGCTGGCGAATCGCCAGCGGATATCGCGTGTCTTGCACCTACCTGAAATGCATTTTCTTTTTGTGTGTGTGTGTTTCATTTATTCATTCTTTGTTCGTGCTTGCTTTGGCGTGGTCGCGATCTTACTCACTGGACGTTGGCTAAGTCCGCTTCCCTCGGCTTCGCTTTTGCCTGTGGTGCAACTTTGCACAGGCAGGTGATTTCATTATTCCTTGGCGCCAGTGTGTCTCGCCAGCACAAGCCGCAGGGGAGGCACTGCGTATAAACCATTATGCCAGGTGTGGCAGTTCCGCACTTTTACGTCTGCTCTATCTTGCCAGTCTGTTTCGAAACGTCATGTGATTGTGCATTTCGAATGTGGAGCTTTTTTCTGCTAGTGCCAATGGGCCACCGAATACGCATCCCTGTGAAGTCCTTGTTTTGTTGCTGAATAAATTTTATTTCGTGATTCAGCTATCTTGCCAAGGATTGTGCGAAACCTTCTGTCCCTCCTTGTCGGTGTAGCAGTCAAGCTGAGCTGATTCTGAGTCTGTTTTTGTTTTTTTGTGCACTTTGTTCATTTCGTGTGGTTTCGCTAGGAACTTGTTGCCAGGGGTTTGGCATATTTCTGTGCTGGTCTGTCGTTCGCATTGATTTGTCACGTGTATTGTCGCTTCGATGTTTCCATTTATCTTTTGGCACATCATCTTGCGGGTACGTCGTCGAAGAACGAACAAAGGGACGGAAGATGCTGTATTGTAACTTCGACATCGCTTCAGCCTATCGCGTATAATCTTGTGGGTGCGTAGTCTGAACACGAACAAAGGGATGGAAGATGCACCAGTGCATCGAACGGGCATGCCCAACACTTCGTCTTTGTTCAAAGGCTCTTGTGTACCTTTCGCATCAGCCAGGATAGTAACATCATAATCTCGTGTTATCTGCTTTGCCTAGAGCAGCAACTTTGGTTGCTTTTATCTGAGCCTGTATTCTTGCAATCATTATGCGCCGACGACTGTTTTTCTTCACGGTGCATAGCTCACACCCATTGTATTGCTGATGGACAGGTTTTTTGCTTTTTGTCGAGAGCACGGTCACCTGTGCAGAATTACTCGGTTTGAAATAAGCAACTTCAACCCCCAGTCTCTTGTTTAAAAAGTACTTGCTTCAAGCGTTCAGATAAGACATATTTCAAACCTTCTAGAAACGCATTGCAATATAGGTCCATTCAGTTGCAACTAAAAGAATACATTTTTTGTTTTTGTTTCAAAGTCTTTTGTATACGTTGTCCTAGTATTCTTGAGCTGACGTATTAAGTGCATTTCATAAATCTGCGAAAGGCCTCTAGATTATAATTATTTGGGATTTTTTTGCACGGCTGCTACTGTACTATGTGGGTTTAACAGTACTTAAGATTGCTTCTCTGCAAGCCTCAATTATGTTTCGCGTGAGGGTTCCGAGAACAGCATTGATGCACAATGTTCTAATATATTATGTGCATGGGCTTTCCACACGCAGGTGTGTAACAATAAGATTTTCTTCCTTAGACTGTGAGTATTGTGTGTTTGGCAAACGCAAGTTGACGGCAACAAACGTTTGCGATAACTTTACGAAACCTTGCTGGAAATGTGAGGTCTTGCAAAGAAGAAGAAAAAAAAAAAAAACACTAACACTGTTGAGTTTTCTAATTATGCCCCCCCCCTGGCTGTGTGTTGTTTGCTAGCTGGATTCCAGGTTGCATCGTTGCGTTCACACGCCATTGCATGGTTTGCGAACTTGCTTTTACTTTTTACTTCCTATTTTACTATGAGACACAAGCCTCATCTGTGGTCTTGGCAGCCACATAAATCAAGTTGTGTGAGTGCATTTCACTGTGGAGGTTTACTTGGTACAAGCATATGACTAATTCTTGTAGTATGTATTGTAGCCAGCTTACACATGGAAATTGGGAAATGGGTTCTGCTTTCGTGAGAAATGTAGTTATGACACTCTTGCTTGGATGAGGGTGGAAGACTTAACCAAGTTACATCCTATATCAGTCATTTATTAAATTGGCACATTTACACCCGTATTTTTTGTTTTTGTGTCCTTTGTAGCACAATTTCTTATTGAGGTTGGCATGAGGATACTTTCAACTGTGCTTATTTATGAGGTTCTGCAGACCTTAGACATAGTAATGGCACTCTCTGGCCAACATTGCAGCCGCGTCATAACCATTCCTTATCGGATAAGGTTTGAAATGAACAGTGGAGCACCTTGTGATTTGCAAGTACGCACACCGTCTTTGTGGAATTTAACTGACCTAAATATGCGTAGACTTTTCTTGAAGATGTAGTTCTGGGAATTCTTTTTTATTGCAATGGGAACAGTGTGAGGGACTTTCTGCTGTGTTCTGTTGTTTCTCCTAGTTTCTCGTTTTACTCAGCAGTATTCACGCATGTGAATGTAGTGTATTTCGAAGCATAATCTTCAGAGACCGTGGCTGTATATTGGTTCATTGTTCAGCACCATGTCACTTTGTGCTCGGAGGTATTTCAGTCAGAATTGTCAAACTGAATTAACCTGGCATGGAGCATGACGTGGCTTGTTAAGGTAGTACATATGCTTGGTGTGTAAACAGTGGCTGAGTGACTGAACTAAGGGCAGTAGTCATGGTCTCTTGAGATTTGCATTGTCTACACTTTAAATAGGCGAGTGCTATTCGTCAGATGATTCACTTTTTACAATGGATTGTTAAATAGATTATATTGTGATCTGTTATCTGCCTCTTCGAGGCAATGCCAACTGCACAGGCAGGTTCTGTTGCACACATACATACAATTAGTGATTCATTGGGGAAGTTAATCATTGTAGCAAATTATGGCCAAGGTGAGCTAACACACTCGTGCGAGAATCAGCACTCAAGTTAGGAATTCTGTTGGTTTTTGCTTTACATTCATTCCCAGTTGTAGCTTGTAGCCGAAGTGCCAGTGTTGCCATCACTTTAACTCTAGTCATCGCTGCACGTCGGTTCCATTTATATTCGCCATTCTTCAGTCGAGCCGGTATTCAATTGACATACTTCTAGTAAGTGGTGTCATTGGTGAAATCATTCTACTGATTTTTTCAAAGCTCTCGGCTGCTCCCTTCACGCCGTGCAGTCTTTCCCAGCTACCCTTTCGTGCAGCTCGTGTTGGGCTCGAAGGGAGGGGATTAGCGTCGCACACCGGGCGATGCCCTTCTTTTGTTTCGGTACTCCGTCTCGCCAATTCCGCGCAGTGGGGCGAAGGCTAGGGCTCGTGTCAGCCAATCGGCGACTGAAGCCGGCAGCGCCTACCGGAGAAAGGAGGCCGGCTCGCCCATTGTAAGCTGCTTATCCTTCCGTGAAGCTTCCGTTCCAGGCGGCGTCGCGCGGAGCGCGATGAGATGCGGGCAATGGGGGGAGGGAGACCCCTTCGTCTGGTTCTCTTTCCTGATTGGCTTACGCGAGCCATAGCTTTCGCCGCAGTGCACGGAACCTTCTGTTTTCTGATTGGCTTACGCGAGCCATAGCTTTCGCCGCAGTGCACGGAATTGCTGAGACGTTACGGAATCCATCTTGTTCAGATCAGACTGACTCGCTTGAAATGGGTGTTGTTCAGTGTTGTTTTAATTGCAGCCGCAGTACGAGCGTAACTGCAACGAAGTCCGGCCTTAACTTCCCACCCCTGGTCATCTCGCAGTACGATCTTTCCTTTGGGAATATTTTGTCAAATATATTATCACCAACGCCTGCGCGATTACCTCATCTCCCTTTCTCCTGATCACATTTCGCGACGACTAGATCATTCTCGTGAAGTTGGCATTCCACTATGCAGAACTACGCCTCGCAGTCCTTCTTACCACGTAAGCGAGATAGTAGAACCTCCTTTTCCCGCACCTATTTTAAGCATTCAAAGATAAGACGAATTTATGAAATGCTTAGCTAACATTGTATGATAAGATACTTCTGTATTTGTATACCTTGAAGGTATTTGTAATAAGTTTGTGTAATAGTCACTCGTTAGATTGCGGGACACGTAACGTTCGGTGCACTGCACGGAATTGGTTGGTGAGACGCCAGTGTAATCGTATCGGTGTTTTTTTTTTTTTTTTCTCCCACTCTAAATTAAAAGCACCTGCCACCGCTCTCAAGAGATTTCTCTGCGGCAAATAGCCACCGGTCCTTTCTCTTTTATCATTATTATATATATTTTTTGTTTATTTGTGCTCTAATTCTCGTGCGCTCGGCGCTCCCGTTTTTCATTTTCTCGGCGCGCGGGCGGCTGGTTTACGCCCATTAACTGCGGTTTCACGGCGATTGGGGGCTCCCCCCGCGTTCCTGCGAGTAGTTTCGCGAGCCGTACTCTTTCTGTCATTTTCCTCCTGTATTTGTTTTTATTCTCATTTTTGAAACTGTCGACCTGGATCTCTTTCTCTCTCTCTCTCCTGTCATTTCCCCAGTGTTAAGACTCCTCTTTCTCTTTTTTAAAAATAAAAGAAGAGGGGGGGGGGGGGGGCTTATGAAGGCTATAGATTTCGTTTCGCTGCGTGTATAGCGTCTGGGGGCCGCCGCATCTATGTGAAACCTTGATTGAACGCAGCTCGGATTACTCGGAATATTGGTTCCATCTCGTTTCGCAATGCGCTACTAACGCCCGCTATTGGGATAAGCGGGCGTTAGTAGCTGCTGTCACATTGTGAAAAAAAGAAAAGAAAAAATGAAAAGACAGAACTGTGCCTTCTGCGTTGGTGTTACTGGCCGCGTGGGCCGATTCATATAATGACGTCGCTTGCCGAATGGCTGTATGAAAAGGAAAAAAAAAAAAAAAAGTGATGTAGCAGATGCAGCCATTGCGCGTAGTCGAAGAGTGGGTAGCAGTCGTTTGTAAGCTGCTTTTGTTTCCTTTAGCTTTGAGATAAATTATAAATTCCTACGGTCTTTACAGTCAAATCGAATATTAATTCTGCAGGTGATTATTTCGCGTTGTTTGGGTCCGCAGAACTGTTTGAGGGACGCTATTTATATATCTCTCCGTAACTAACACAACGCAGCAGGTGGGTTTTCCGCGCTTTGGGCTAATTATCTCGTTTTCTCCCTCACCGTATCTGCTTGCTTATCACTTCGCCGCGGCGTTGTTTTGAATAGGCAGACGTCCTATACGCATGTCCGGTGAAACTCTGGACAAAGTTCATGCATCGCTCACTAAGGAGAGCTTTTGTACGTCTCGCATAAAGGAACGGCTTCCCGCCTTTTTGCATAACAATCGCCCGGCGCGTTTGCGCGCCAGTGTTTGACGAGGTTCGGGCCATATAGCGTCGCTGTAAGTACGGGTGGTGGGTGTTAAGAACCACGCGTGGTCGGTTTGGGCGTTCGGAGCGGCTAGCGCGTCTGGCGAGAATTCACTGAGGCGCTATAGCTAGGTCGTTTGGTTGGATTCGTTTTCGAGGTTTCGCGAAGGGCAGTGGGGAAAAAAGTTTGGACGGTTGGATTGCCTCGAGGGGTAGTTGAAAGTTTAGAAGAGTGTGTGTTTGGGGGGGGGGGGGGGGGGGGAGTTGGGGCCGATCGTGAGGGTGGGCGTCTGCGTCAAAACTAGGTGCATCTGAAGTACTTTCTTTTTTTTTTTTTTCATTTTGCGTGCAGCTATCGTAGAAACTTTTTTTTTTTTTAGCAGGTCCAAAATTTTAAAGAATCGTCCGTGGCAGATAGCACAATTTTAACCCTTGACCTAAATTACTCGATGAGGTGGCAATTAGTTCTACGAGAAATGAAAATGCTTCAGTAAGTAATTAGCGTAATGACACTAATAAACGTTTTCATTAATTACTCTGCGGCACATATTTCAATCTACGAATCTACAAGCCGGTGAGCTTGCAAGGCGAGTGTCCACTTGGAACGAATTCTCAGGATGACATCATTTTCTAGATATTAATTCCCGAACTTTGCGGAGAAATGCATTGGCGTTCCAGTTACTTCGTTTAAGAAAACGCTGTTTTATGCATTGAAGTACTAAGTAACTAACATCAATGCATTTCGCGGGACAATTTTAAAATTAATACCTTGAAACTGGTGCCGTCCAGAGAATTCGTTCCAAGTGAATGCACGCCTTACGAACTCACCGGATATAATTCGTAGATTTAAATATGTGCCGTAAAATAATTAGATAAGATGTTAATTAGGGTAATTATGTTAATTAGGTATTTCGATTACTTGTAGAAGTAATGGCCGGCTCGTCGAGTAATTTAGATCAAGAATTAGAATTGTGTTATCTGACACCGGCGACATTAAAAATTTTTGGAACTTCAAAAAAAAAAAAAAAAACAAACAAAAAAAACACCGTGTACATTGGTTTTTTTTTTCTTTCTCTTAAGGGATGCAGTGGGGCGTGGCCATTGACAGGCCTGTTTAAATTGCCATTACCATCGTGGAACTGACGAAGCCACTCAAGCGATCCATGCTGTACCACTCTTTTGGTTCACGCCACAGCCACTACTATGGCTCTATTTTTCCAGCTCTATATAGGCTCTAGAAATGCCTGGCGGAAAGTAAGTGTCGGCCATTTGGCCTTAACGCGCTGAGTGAGTGAGTGTGGCTGAAGCCGTAAAATACTAACCATCATGCTATAAGGCGATTGACATATTTTACAATGGGAAAGCCAACGTTAAAAAAGCCACCTGGAGAGCTCGGACCACGTATCCAACTCAGCAGCCGCTTAGCTGCAAGAAATCGCAGCTGAGGAGGAGGAGACTTCACAGTTTTCTAGTGTATGTGGCCGAAAAATTCAAGGCGTACTTAGTTATCCCTACGTGGATCAATGCGAAAGCATTGCGACCAATACAATTCGTATGCTCGAGTGCGCTAATTAACTCTATGTTAATTAACTTCGCCTTAATTAACACCAACGGTCGTTGTTTCGACTCTCACCAGTGGTCGTGGGTTCGAGTGTCGTAATGAAATCAATCTTAATTAAACCTGCCTTAATTGACGTCATCAACTGCCTCGATTGGCTCACTTGACTTTTTTGCACCGTCGTCACGCCAATGCCTATTACGCCGGATTTTCCGCCTCATGAGCCACATAATGCTTTCGCATCAATAAGGTTTGTTTCCCCTTGCTTCAATTTTGGCCCTCGGCTTCCTCGAAATTCACGAATTGTCCTTGAATTCTGAGGCGAACGTTCTTTACGAACCCTGCACAGCGGTGACCTTCGGAAAAGTTCGCCGCTTCATTTTTCCTCCCACTCTCCCCTCCTTCCTGTCACCGCCCTCCGCGTAGCTCCTCAAACTTTTACAAGTTGCGATTTCTCTGTGTTCAGCGCAAAGTGGTGTGTGATGGGCGGGCGTTAAGACGATCTCCGGGGGTACATAGTGTTGCTCTCGGCGCTCGCGCGCCGTCTCGCTTTAGCCTGAATGTTCCGCCCCGTGTCGTTTCGACACATCACCCCAGCCGGCGGGCGGGGGGGCGTCACCGTCGTCACGTCTTATTGTTGTCGCGTCTTCTCCTCGTCTTCTCGTTCTGCGAGTGAAACGTTTTCTGGACATCACAAATGCGACGATTCCCCCTCCCCCCTCCGCGTTTTCTTCTTGCATCGCCCAGCGAAAGCGCGTCGTCGTGTGAATAGATGATCTCGGTGTTTCTGCATTTTATACTTTCGGTTTACGTTCGTTTCGTTCTTTTCTCTCTCTCTCTCTCTCTCCCCTTCCTCAGGGTTTCACGCCGTATTGATGCCGGAACTTTCCCGTCACTCAGCGTCTCGGCGCTGTCTTTGTCGATTACCCATTGAGCGTGTAAACCTCGATTTCTTTTTTTTTCTCTCTCTCTCTTCCATCTTGAGGGAGTTGCAACACGACCAAAGTTTTCGAAACGCGTTGCTAGCTGCAAGCTTTCTTCTGACGAAAGAGAGTTCTGGTTGGCATGAGGTTGTCCACCCATTTCCTTTTTTTTTTTTTTTTTTTTGTCGTGGCTTGCAAGGGCGTTTTCTGGCTTGATTTCTCGTTTTCTTTTCGCTGTACCACGCATTTATGTGTACGTGGTGTGTACAATCGCGGACAGCTTAAGTAGAATCACATTGGTGTGGGCTGAGGGGTGTGGAGCGGCGGCGCCACATTTTTTTTTTCTCGCTTCAAAGAAAACGCGTCGAAAACGCTTTACTATCAAAGTTTCGTTTCTGATGCCTAGAAAAACCGTTGAATTTCTCGGAAGCATAGAAATCCAGTTTTTTCATTCTTTTTAATATTGTACTGTTGCTTGGAGTTTGAACGGTTTCTTTCTACATTTATTTGTTCGCGCTTGTTCGCTCGTACGCAAGTGTTCAGGATGCGCAGAAACCGTGGAAAAGAGAGACCACAAGAAACCCCCAAAACGCACTGTGGTAATCGCGTGAATCGTTTTACAATAGCTGGCTATCTAGCATCGTTCTGTGTTCCTCGAGGTGTTGCGAGATGGCGCAACATGTCCACTGCAAGTTGGATGTGTGTGCGACACGAGCTTGTGCCTGACTACGGGAAGACGCCGGCACGATGATGATGATGATTTATTGCACTCCGGCGATGAAGGCCTTGCCAGCTACGCCATTACGATACGGGCCGATCACGGAGGCTGTGCTGTGGGTAGCCTGCGCCGATCCCGAAGGCTGTCCAATGTCTCCCGACATTTAGAGTTGCTATAGATGCCACGAGGGAAGCAAAATCGTTGCTGTCCGACGTGAAGCACAAGCCAGCCGTCTCGAAGTGCTAGCCCGTACGTGGAAAGGAGTCTGGGAAAGGTTTACCCTAAATCGGGCAAAACTCATCTACGATGACTAATCCAAGTTTGCGAGTAGCCGAAAGGCTTCGTGCATGAGGTGTGTACGGTGTACTGTAGCTATAGGCTCCCATCTCGTGCATTCCTCATGACACGCTGCGCCTTCTGGCGGCGCCGCCTGGAAGTCCGCGCATGCGCAGTGACACATGCGAGGTAGCCCAAGTTGGAGTAAAGATGTGCATTGACGAGCCGCCCATACTCCGTGACGCATACCCATGCGAACACAGCCCGCATTTATAGACCGCGCCGATCTTTGGGATCGACCCATATATTTTTGTGGGATAGGTGGATAGCCAGACGACCGGAAAGAAAGCCTATTTGGGTATGCAAAGAATGCTGCTTGCATTGAAAAAAATTCACCGACGATTATATACGATACTACCTAATGCTAAATTTGAGCGCAGCTGCATACGTCTTGCGGGGCACCACGCTTTTTTTCTCACGCATTCGCCATGCCCTCCTCCACCGCTCTCCGCCTCACGGTTTCGCTGCACCCTCCTTCCTCCTCGCGCGTTCTTCGCTATCGCCGTCTTTCATCCTTCGCTGGTGCTCGTTCACTCGGTTACGAGGTACAACGCCGACGCTCGCCGGATGAACGGGTGCCTAAGGGCAGCAGTGCTCTAAAATGTTTATCCACCTGTTCGGGGCGCACCTTAATTGTCCCCAAACAGTAATCGTCGTCTGTCTGGTTAGGCTTTCCGTCCATATAAAAACTGCGCTCGCTGCTTTCTTGTCGCGAATGCTGTGTGATGATAATAACGCGCGTGCCGTCCGTGACCTGCATGGAGTTTCCTGCGAAAATCACTAGGGGGAATCCCGGAACTGTGCAGCTACCACTAGAGTGACTGTATAGGCTCCCTTTTGGGGGAAACAAAAGAGCCTATACAGTAAATCTGGCTACCACGAGAATGATGGTTAGTACATGGATTTCTTTGATCTTCGTGCTTCCCTATAGTGTAATTTTTGTAGGAAACTATGTTGTGACCTGCAAGTACTGAGCGAGCATCGTTAAAAAAAGGAAAGGGACGCGAATTAGGTAACAATTATTGTTTAGAGACAAGATAAGCCTCAAAGGGTGCAAACGTTTCTTAGTGTTCTTAGTCTTCCGTGCCATGCAGGCGTTTGTATGACCTAGTTGGTGCGTAGGGCATTCGGCTGTTGCGTGGCGGGACCCTGGTTCTAATCTCACCATCGGAGGTGTAATTTTCTTATTCGAGGGGCCCCAAGCGATGTGAGACAGGAACGTACCTATTGCAAAGCGCCTGACAGGAGACAAATAAGGCTACGCTTAAAAAAAGAAAACGACAGAAACAAAAAAAAAAAAAAGACAAGTTTTACTCGTGACTGCGGCATGGCTTGGACTTACGATGCGTAGTGAGATGGCCTCCGCGTAGAGCAGACGTTGCACCTTTCGATTCCGGTACGCGTATAGACGAGCGTTTCGTTTTCTATCTTTATTCCTCCCTTTATTCTGTGTTGTGTAAACATTTGCGTTTCGATAACGCGTGCCGTTCGAGGTTGCCGCATTGCGGCGTCGTTCGCCGCTCTCGGGCGTTGCTTCTGCAGAAGGCAAATTCCGCTTCCGTAAGTGCGGTTGTGTCGTCGTAGCAGGACGCTGACTCAGAGCTGGCGCCTTCCATTCGGGATCTCCGTGTGTCTGATATATTTATTGCCCGTCTGTTGTCTATGTACTCGAAAAGCGGAACAGGGGAGGTGCTGAATCTTCTTCCTTTCTAAAACCACGTGACACGTGCGCGCGTGCGCAGGAAACCGGATTTCGTAACGTGTTGGCAATGTGAGACACTCTCGATCGTCTGCTCCAGCAGCTGCCTAGCCGGTGGGGGTGATAACAATTACTGTACTAAATTTTCAAGCTAAGATTACACTTCATTGATGAAGTGATCTGGTGCATTTAATTTTTCTCGGTGCGGAATGGCGTTTGGGCTTCCGGGCTTTAGCTGGTCATTTTATTTCCGTATTATATTTATTTATTGCAGCTTTTTTTTTTCTTTTCTCTCCATTCTCTTTGTTTCGTAGTTAGTTCTGGATTCTTCTGCGAGCAGTTAAAATTAGCTTCGTGGCTTAGTCCTCGCTAACCATCTCGTGTGATTGCGTCATTCATCGAATGCAGTGGTGCGGACTGCCATTATTATTCGTACGCCGGGCCCCCTTAATATGCGCCGGGAGCTTCGTTGCCGTGGGCATTATTGGTGCGGTTAGCTATATATAGTTATCTGGACAGTTCTAATTAGCCCGACGGACGCAACCGTATTCAATGAAAGGGCTGCAGCGGGCCGCATTTCGTGCACGGCGATCGTAATTTAGCTCGTTCTAGGTATGCCGTGCACGTTCGTTCTGACCGCATTTCTATACTGAGATTGCCGTATAACTTTCCATTTGCGACGCAGAAAGGCGTCGTTATTGAAAGCGGGCGCCCAAATTGGGGTCCTAATTTGCTCATTAGAACGATGCTTGCACGATGACTCGTTAAGGACGATAGCGATTACTGTAATAGTGAACGAGTAACGTACTGTGCAAATTTCAGGGAAATAAAGAATGCACAGAGCGCTCTGTCCTTCCTCTGTTTATGTCACTCTTGAAATTCGCACAGTATATAGATTACTTGTTCAGTATGAACCAGCTAGCTCTGCAGCAGAGTACTTCTGTGTATGATACGTCGCCGCTGATATATCATTCTCGCATTTTGGTATTGCTTTACTAAGGTTGGCGACAACCTAAGAACAGAGTGTCAAGTCACCGAGAACTTGTGTGGGTGCGCCGGCCAATTACATTCGCTCGTCTCCGTGACGTCATGTGACGGAGGTGATCGGACTACTTGCGGTATTGGAGTCTCTCGGGAACTACGTTTCAGTGCGCAGGGATTCTGAGTGCGGGTTCATTGTGGTCCTGTGGGCGGAGCTTATATAATACTAATCTTGTCACGATCGAGTGTAGAGAGCTTCAACACTGCCGTGGATTGATGATATCAGCACGCCCTTTGAGATAAGAGCGACTGAAACCACCAAGCGGGTGACTTTTTTTTTTTTTTTGTGACCTTTCTTCATCGTTTATTATTGGCCCTTAGATCCATGATTCCGCGCTAACAATCTAGACATGTATTGCCATGTAAGAACGTAGCTCTTTTCATTCTGCGTGTTCCCAACCCTTTCGTCGCCGATATTCTAGCCAGCCGTCTTTTATTGCATTCTCCACCGCGGTTTCCTTCACCTGTCCTGTGTTATTGTGAAAACCCAATGCGTAGGGCAGGGTAACTACGTCGTCATTGAACCACTTGGTGCGTACTGCGACATGCTAACAAAATGTGCCCCATGGCATCTGCGCTATTCGCACACACTACGTGTGTGTGTGTAGTTGTCCCATGACTCCCACCCCCCATCGTTCGTGTCATTCTGACAAAGGTGGCGAGTTAAATCACTAAGTCATCTACTTTCGTGACATTTATTAATTATGAGTACTTCTATAACTCTTACCTGGTTTGCAAACAACACAAACAAAAGATCATCAGCAAGTTTTACATTGTAACATCCGTGTGAGGATTACCATCTGGCCGCAGTAGCAGCAGTGCCTGTTCTGGTATCTGCTGACCAAAGTCTGCAGATCTTTTTATGAAACAGGGAACACCATAGCTAACGATGTTTTGGTATTTCTCACTAAATTTTAGTTTTTTTTTAGTAATACTAAAAGTAGAGAGATGCCGATGCCGACTATTGAAAGAAGCTTGTCACCGACTATAGGTGGTCGACAGTTGACTCCGAGCTCCTCCACTGCGCCGTCTCTGGTGATCCCAGTGTTGCGTTTTGAACGATAAACTCAGCTATGAATGAATCGGCGTACCTGCCAACGCTCCGGGAATTTTCCGTACTGCTTAGGATTTTGGACTGGTTCTAAGATTCTACGAATGTATCATCGAGATTGGCGCAAAAATGAATTATCTTCGGTATCCGACCTCACCCTTGCAAGCATAGCCTCAGAGATCGGGCAGTGCTCTTACAGTGCGCGTACCGATCCCGGAGGCAACGTTAATAAAGTGCTATGTATCCCATGTACGGTGTGTGCTCTGGGCCAACTTTAAACAAATGCGTGCTATTATTCCCTTCGATCCACCCTTCCGCTATTGTGTCCGCGGGCATTTTACAAATGTAAGTGTTCACAGGTTGACAGGTGTGTTGATTACCTAAAATGCTTTTTTTATTATTTCTCATCCGATTTTGGTACTTTCTGACTTCGACTGCAGTATTTTTCGTCTCATAAGCTTAGTAGTCCGGTGTAGATTTGGGTGTGCGCTAAATAACGCTAGGTAGTTAGCAATGTGCTCCGGAGCCCTCCTCTACCGTGTCGACCTTGCCTCGTGAACGGTCAACTCATAGACGAATTAATCACTTATCAAACCGTCATTCAGACTTTCGAACAACCAATCAATCTCTTTCCAAGCTATTGCCGAAAACGGTAGCCTCGAAAAAATAAAAAAAAGGGCTCCGAGTAAAATTATCGCTACAGTTGTGGAAACGCTTTGACTCCGTTCGCTGCTGTACGCCCACGTCGGTTGCCGAAAAAAAAAAAAAAAAGCCGGCCGTTCAAAATTCATAGTCGCAGTCCGCCGCACTCTCTCGCCAATAGACGAGAGCGCGTGTGGTCGTGACCTGGTTTCAGCTTTTCCAATATTCGGCAACGGCTGTGAGCTGAAGAAGCTAGCGTCGGTAAGCTTTTTTTCGTTCTCTTCTTTTGTTCCTGCTTAGCGTTTCGGTTCGTCTGCTGGTGCCTCTCAATCCACTTATATATATATATATATATATATATATATATATATATATATATATATATATATAAATTTTTTTTGGGGGGGGTCGAAGAGGTCAGGGGGTCAGGGTTGTTTCTAAAGTGGACGTGAACATTGTAGTAGGTGTACGCCGCGCTTCAGTAAGCGGAGTTGTTTCTCGAGTTAAACGTACGGCTGCCGTTCAGACGTATTCCCGGAATGGTCGGCTTCTTTCTTTGGTGGCTTTTTGAACGGCTTTTGCGTCATTTAGCGCTCGTAGTTGGGTAGCTTCACCTTTTTTTTTTTCATCCTTTTTATTTATTGTATAGAGGTCACGTGGTGTTAAACACCGTCGCCCACACGCGTGCACTGTTTTGTATGCCCTCACGCACACTGACAGCTAATAAAGTGCCTTGGCACTCTTGTAAAAGTTGAAAGCGGGGCCTTGGAAGAAAGAAAAAAAAAAAAATGTCGGGGAGAGAATAGTTGGATGCCGATCACGGAGAAGTTTGTGAATCATCGTTTGAGCCGACGGAGCGTATGGATCGGAACTTTTTTTTTTTTTTTTTTTTTCTCTCAGCGGGAATGGTTTCGGAAAGTGGCGTTCCGCTTTCGGCTGCCAAAAGTAGGAAACCTTCCGGGGCGCGTCCTGAATGCCAAATGTTTTTCGCTCAATGCGCAGCTGCGCTGCCGTTGAGGTCGCCGTCTCGGGTGCTTTTAATTCGCTCTTCCGCAGCTTTCGCGCACCGTCATTAGATGGCGCTGTGCGTCGTGGCGGCGGCGGTGGCGGCGTCAGTTGTTTCAGTTCTTTCCCTTCTCGCTCGCTCTCCAGCTTCTTGCGAAGGTGTTAGGAGGGTTTATTGTCACATTCTTTTTTTTTTTCTTTCTTTCTCTCGCTCTCTACACGGATGTCGACATGCCTCGCACTCTGCCTTGATCGTCTGGCCACGGGTGCGCGCGCACGCGCGCCTCTGTCGTCGTCTGCTTCGCTGTCGTCTGCTGCTGCCGCGCGTGAGAGCGCGGTCTCCTTTCGGCGGTCTGCTCTGCTCGTTGCGGCGCCGGCGTTTCGTGACGCTGTCGTTAACGGCGGCGACGACTGTCTGCTGCTCGCTTTTTTTTGGGGGGGTGCGAATCCCCGCGAATCACGGCCGGACCATTCTCGTTTCTCGAAACGGAAGCGCCGCGCCGTCAAGGTGACGGTGCACCAAAAAAGGAATCGAGGAGAACTGCGCCAGACGAGAAAGAAAGGAAGCCCAGAAACCTGCGTTGAACGGAATTGTTGCGGTTCTGCCCCGTTATCGCCGGCATCGCCGTCAAGGGTGCGCTTCGTCTGTTGCGCCGTTCGAGTGTGTCGTCTGCCAGCGGTCTTTCTTCTGGTCGGCGCAGTTGTCGCTGCCGCTCTTGTGTGAGGTGTGCGCGTCGTCTGGCCAGTGGTCTTCGACAGCAGAAGTGTCGTCTGGTAGCGTCAGAAGTGTGTCGTCTGGAGGACCGTCGTCTGCTCGCCTGACACGCGACCTGCGGTTGCGCATGCGTCAGCGTTCCTTCGTCGAACGCCGTTAGGTGCTGTCGTCCGGATTGTCGCGGTTTGTCGTCTGCTCGCTGTTGTCTTCTGCATCGTCGTCTGCTGCGGTGTGCGCGTGCGCAACGCTGTCAAGTCGCTTTAGACGCTATAGTATGAACGCTGCGTCGACGGGAGAGTCTTCCGTGCCTACAGCTAAGTTCCGACACGTTGTTATCGGAGTTTAGATGCACTCGGGATTTCTTCCTGTTTCGTGGTGGTCGGTTCCAGTTGCCGTCCGTGTCACGTGTGTTTTGTGTGTACGGTGTGAGTAAGCGTGCGGCCGTCATCAGCCGTTCGTGGGCTGCTTTCTGAGGAAAGGAGGCGTCGTACACCGGTCACCGACATTTCCAAGATCGTGTTCAAGGGCTCCTCGTCCATGACCTGTATGCTGGTGGAGTTGCAACCGCCAGGTCGCCCGGAGCTCCCAGCGTTTGTTAACGGCAAGTGTTCTTTTTAACGAGCGCTTCTGTTGTCGGTAGTTGGTGAGCTTTTAATAAACCGAGCACATAATCGATCAATAGAGTGACATTCTTTAGGAAGGCTTCGGGGATGTTTGGCATTTCTCGAAATCTGCCAAAGGAAACGTAGTACACACTCAGCTGGATGTTTTATTTCTCTAAGCGGAATGTGTGTTGTACCTTAAACTAGGTAACATTGCTACGGTGACATTTGCTATTTGACCTGAATAATCACAATGTGCCCTAAATAATTCGCGGCCTTAGTATAGGGACGAAGGTTCATGTCAATCGAAGTTAAAATGACCAGGAGCCAAATATACCTAAATTACGGAGCAAGCTGTCACTTGTCAGCATGCGCAATATAACGTCTGCAGAATTTTAATAACGTCGACGCTTAGCGTTAAACCCAACGAAGTATAACTAAAACGTAAGCCTATGCGACTCTTGTTGTTTACGACGAAATGGTTAGCTAACCTGTAAAATTTAGAAAATCTTAATATTCATGAAATTTACTGTTTTTACAGTGTAGTGTAAGCTTCATATTGAGGCATATCTGCTCTGTCTGCTTTTTTACTCTTTTTTTCTTTCTTTTATTTGCATGCCGTTGTAGCTTGTCATATCTGCAAGCCTGCTCATGATTGTTCGGAATGTTGACGGATAATATCAAAGGTAATGTGCGGGTTAGTAGTCATGGAAATTGTGATCGACCAGCTGAAGTGGAACGAATGTAATTTGAAATTAACGAATAGATGCTGCAGTCGGGCTTTTGAAGTTCAGACATTACGATTCATTTGAAGTTCAGACATGTCGCGGGCGCTGAATTATTTTGCTGGTATGGCTTGTCCTTACAATATTTGCAGTGAAGTTTCAATAGCTTCTCTAAAGACAGTTTATCGAAAGTCTGTGAAAAGTTAACCGGAACTCTTCAGAATGTGAGCAAGGTCATTCCCCCAACTCGGCCCCCAAGGCTCTTCAACTCCGAAGAAGAGCCTCCAACTCGTACATCCGTGTAGTGATATTTTATCGCACCGGTGACCTTTGAACAATGGCATGTTCCCAGCTGATACTACGGCGATGTTCTAAAAGTGAGTCCAGAAAAAGAAGCGCCGTCAGATACACTTAATGTATTCATCTTTATAGTTTTCCGTTAAGTATAGCCCGATGCGGGGATTGGCGGAGTAATTCGCCTACGTCCTGCTTCATTATCCAAGAGTGGGGTCCCGCCGTCCCGGTGGGTTATTAGAGCGACGCTTTATAAACGCGGGCATATTTCTGCGGTTAAAAATGACAAGTGCGGTCATTCACGGCGAGAGGTCTAAATTGAACGCAGTCTATATAGCATAGGGATGCGCTTGCGTCATGCGGCTTCCTTTTCTGAATGGGCTTTTAAAAACTAAGGAAGCTCCTGCGAAAGACCGGCTCCCACCTTTTTTTGTACGCCTAAGTGCATTAGGACCGCTGAAGTGCTTCTGGTTACGTAATCACCGGGTCGATTGGAGTGCAGTGAAAATCCTGATCTTGCGCTTGTACGGCTTTCTTGCTGTGCCAAGCAACCAAGTCACGGGTTCGTTTCCTAAGGGGGGGGGGGGGGGGGGTATGCTTTCGCGATCGTGTACCTGTAGATTAAAAAGGGGGCCACTGAATTGCAGAACTGAAGTCAGTTTTAACTGGTAACGTAGTGTCTTTTCGGAAATCCGCGCTCATTCGTCACAGCAATGGTTATTACAGCGGAAAAGAGTCCGAGCTTCTCTTACGCTACTGTGACGTCACAGATTTCGAAGTACTTCCGTGAAGTTGGCCCATTTTGGCGCCGGAAAGGGTACATAATTCTCGCTGCGTTCGGACTTGGGTTATACAAAACGCTGGAAGTATACGCTTTTCCGTACTATTAGGTTGGCCTGTACACAAGATGGCCGACCTCCTGCTCGTGGCAACATATTGCCGACGGTATATAGGCTAACAAATAGCGAGGACGTAGCAAGGATATATAAAGCGGTGACAAAGATAGCGCGGCACCAAGTCCTGCGTTCCCGCTTTATGTTTATGTTTCTTACGTGCGCTATCTTGTGTGCATCGAACGAGATGTGCGGGGGAAGTGCGCTTGCAGAAATTTTTGCATATTCCTAATAAAGAGACTCGACTAAACGCCTTCAATGTCCACGGCGTCGCGGTTAGCTGGTGCGGAAACTATACAGGACAGCCTTGCCAGCCGTCTTTTTAGCTGAATTTAGCTGAGAACGCTGAACCGCTATAAATAATGATCGAAAAGCACTAATTCAGGAGGGGGTCTCCTTCGTTGAAAAAAAAAAAAAAAAAAGCGTGCTGCGGGCCTTCCATCCCTCCGCGCTTCAGGCAAATAGTTCCTTCGCGTGCGACCTGCATATAAATGTCGGCGTGTGGCGGTGAAAAGCTACATCGCACTCAGAAGCGTATACACACAATCGAGCATATGCTCATGTCAGCGTACACACATCGCAGCAATTACGCAATGTCCACTCGGCGTTTGATATATGGGCGGCCATATTGGACCAGCTAGCCAAACACACTTGAACGCCCTCCTAGTCCGATCTATACATATCCTATAGGACCTAGGGTTGGCGTCGTCCGAGGCCTCGGCTTGCGTTATGGCCTTGTTGCCGCGCCTCATGTATACGCCGCCGTGGCGTGATTGTGTTTTCTGTGTTTATTTTGTGTTTTTGTTTTACGTGCTGCAATCGTTGCCTCCTCGGTCGCCCTGATGGACGGCCCTTCTGCGACGATGCCTCCTCGAGCGCTGCTGGCTAACGGCTTACCCCCCGATACTCTCTCTGGTCGGCCGTAACCGTCGTAGGCACAAGAAAAACAAATGAAAATGAAAGAAAGTCTATATGCACGGCACGAGCAAGGTTACGCCTCTTTCCTAATGGTGCGTGGCCCACGCCATGTCGTCGTCTCCCAACGTGCGCTTCTGTTTGCTCCGCGAGCTCTTCTTGCGCATGCGTGCATGTGTCTGTGTGTGCAGAAGTCGTACTTCTGCTCTTTACGATGTGCATGCCGTCTGCTTCTCCTCTCTGAAGGCTATGCATGCCTTGTCGTCTGCTGTAGTGCTTGTTAGACGGTGGCAGTATACGAAGCGGTTTCCAGCAAAAAAAATTACTAGAGGGAACTCGAGGGCTGCGAATCGTTCTAGCTTTCTGTTGGTAGGGCATTGATTCGTCAGATATTCTTGCTTAGATTGGAAAATTGTTGTCCACCGGACTGTAGCACAAAGCTTTAAAGGAATCCGCATATGGGTTTCTCATGAACAAAGCTCCGCAGATTGAAATTCGTCCTGGTCCCGAATTCGATCCCCGGACCAGGACGAATTTTTTATCAGCGAATCTTTCTGGGAAACCCGTACGGGATTTCCTTGTTTCCTTTCACGGAACCGTCTTTCACGTTGCGGGCTTTGAACCGCAGAAGTGATTTGCCATAGTCTTCGTGCCGATAGCTTGGGACGTTCTTGTGGCGTTATTACACTTCTACCTTTCTAAACATCCAATTAATATTTTTTTCCTCAGTGCGTGAAGGCTACGGAGTTCTGCACGCATTGCGCAATGTTTATTACAAATTGTCTTATTTATAGCGCAATATTTTGTTTAAAATGATCAATTTGCGAAGTAAAAAAAATTGGTTCGAAGACAACAAGGACGACGTTCAGGCAAAATCGGTGTGTACTGCACGGGACTATGTATACTGTATGTGACGTCACTGCCGCAGCTTCCCACCGAGTTGGTTTTCCAAAATGGCGCCTGGGATGACGTCATTTCAAGCCACCTATATTATCCGATATGGCGCCTGAGATTACGTCATTGCAAGCCACCTTTATCTTTCAATATGGCGCCTAAGTTGACGTCATTGCAAGCCACCTATATTCTTCAATATGGAGCCTAAGATGACGTCATTGCAAGTAACCTATATTCTCCAGTATGGCGCCTAAGATGACGTCATTGCAAGCCACCTATATAATTCCTTATAGTTGGGACTGCCATACTCCCAGCTCCAGTGTACACTATAGTGTCACATTTTGTCCGTGTACTGTATAATCTTTCTACGAAAAAACTATATCGTCGCGAGGTTCGTTAGAGCCCCGACGCTCATTTCCCTAATAAGTCGTCTTCCAGCGAGGCAACTGCGATGAAGTGGAAACGGCGGCGGCGGCCGCCGTCGCCGATGTAGCGGCGAGAGCCTCCGGCCGAGGCTGCCGCCGTGCTTTCGCTAATTAGCCTAATGAACGATTGGGGACGGCGGACTCCGCGGAGTTTGCTGTGTGGGCCTCGGCGCGAGAGATTGTGCGAGTATATCGCCAGGCGCCGCCGATTTCGGGGAAGTGACATTTCGCCGTTCGCCGTCTTCGTCCGTCTCGCTTTTCGGTTATCTTAATAACGGTTTTAACAGCAGCAACGACTTCCTACCGGGAGTACGAGGTGCGTTACAGATGGAAGAAGGAAATTCGGGTAGAAAACCATCTGTAATGATTGCCAGCAAGAATTGCACTGTCTACAAGAAGGTAATTGGGGATGTTGGGCCTCGGAAAGTCTAAGTGTGTTTATGGGCTGTTTAAGTAAGCCTACAATAAACTAACGATAAACCTAGCGCTAGCTTTATTGAAATCCGCTAGCATTCAACCGGGTTGCGGCTTCAACCACTTTTAACGAGCAACAAATTTTCCCTGTCGCAATAGAGTTACAGATTTGGGGGACGCAAGCGTAGGGGCCCCAAGCGCTAGGGGGCCCTTACGCTTGCGTCCCCCTAATCTAAAGCTCTCTGATGACTCTTCGCATGCCGCAAGGACGCCAGCGCTTGAAAAGTTTTAATTTCCCTTGTGGCAGTACTGCTGAATCTGGCGTGGGCATGGCGTGACCACTGTAACAAGTGGTCAAGAGTGCCACGTGTTTCTGCTACGTGTCTGCGATTATATCTTTAAAGGGAGGAGGGGGGGGGGGGGGGCTGGTGCAAGGTGACACTTATTGTCAACCGAGCTTTGCAGCAGAGTCGGATTTCTTCATAGGAGTTTGACGTTGCATGATCGATGCGGTTTACGTAGTTGACGCCTGTTTGCATTGCAGAGCTTGACTTGTAAATTTGAAGCTTTAATATATGATCTCTTCCGACATTTCGCAGATTATTAATAGAAGTTATAAATGTACCTTCAAGAGCCGCTAGCATTCTAATTTTTTTTTATGCGACAAAAACTGATTCAGGTTATAGTTCTGCGCGGTGGTAAGTGAAATGTGAGCATTTGTACGTTTTACTCGTATTTCGATAGGGAGAGGTCGAGGGAGCGTACTTATCTCCTAAGACTCGCTGTATACTCGATGAGGGGTAGTGGTCCTATAATTTAATTCAAGCTGGTTCTGCGGTGGCTAAGTGGGATCATTTCTGTTTCACTCGTGATTGAATAGGAAGACTTAGAGGTTTGAATAGGGAGACTTAGAGGTAGAGTCTGCGTATTCTCTAAGACTCCCTAGACCTCGAGTTAGAAGCATCGAGCTCGCGCGCTGAATGCCTAGAAATTTCATTCAATTTGTTTTATTCGTGGCCGAATGAGGGTATGTCTACCTTTAGCACGTTGTTGAATAGGGTTAGTTCGAGGTAGAGTCTATATATTCCCTAAAACTCGCTACGAGTCGAGTTAGCACGTAGCTTGCGTAATGGAGGCGCTGAAAATTGATTCAAATCGGTTCAGCAGTGGCGACAGCTAAGCGTTTCTACGTTTCACACGTGTTTAAATCGGGAGACATCAAGGAGAATTCTACCTATTCCCTGAGACTCCCTAGCGCTCGAAGTTAGAAACACCGAGTTCGTGGACTGAAGGCCTTGAAATTTAGTTCAAGTTAGTTCTGAGATTGTCAAATGTGATCATTTCTACATTTAATTCGTGCTTTACTATGGGGACCTTGAGGCGGAGTCTACCAGTTCCCTAAAACTCCCTAGGAATCGAGGTAGAAGCACCGAGCTCGCGGGTTGAAGGCCTTGAAATTTAGCTCAAGTTGGTTCTGCGATAGCCAAATCTGATCATATCTACTTTTAATTCGTGCTAAACTATGGGGGCCTTGAGGCGGAGTCTACCAGTTCCCTAAAACTCCCTAGGAATCGAGGTAGAAGTACCGAGCTCGCGGGATGAATGCCTTGAAATTTCGTTCAAGTTAGTTCTGCGATGGCCTAAATGTGATCATTTTTACATTCAATTAGAGCTTTACTACGGATACCTTTTAGGTGGAGTCTACCAGTTCCCTAAGACTGCCTAGGACTCGAGGTAAGAAGCACCGAGCTCGCGTTTTGCCAGTCCCCGAGTCTACTGCTTTAGTGCATGTGCTGCTCGGTCGTGTGTTGCTCTCGCATCGCGTTTGGTCCTGCAGCTGCTCTCTTCTCGCGGGCCGGAGTGAGGCGTGCTGATGAACTGTGACGTTCGAGCTCTTCCGTGCGAACACCCCCCCACCCATTGTCTCCGCTCGGTCCATGCAGGCACGTCAATTGCTTTTGTGCGGCCGGAGCCGCCGTGATATGTTCTCGTCGACGAGGCGTTCGCTTGGCTTGATGGACGGCTGTAGTTGCCTCGGGACTATTCAGAGTGTCGTCGTCGTCTTGTCGCGAAGTCGCTCACATGGCCTGCAGTGGCAGCTCAGGGCGGTGCGCGGAACTGCTGGCCGCGAGGTCGTTAGCTGTCGAAGAAATGCATTGATAATGCTGATGCCAGTGCAACTAATTGGGAGCAACGCAGCCCAGAAGTGGGAGTGGATTTGTTAACATTAATCTGGCATATGACGCAATTTCTTTCTTTCTTCACCCACCGCGATGGTGCACTGGTTACGGCGTTCTGATGCCGAGCTTGATGTCACGAGTTCGAATCCCATCCGCGGCGGCCGCGCTTTGATCGGAGCGAAATGCAGCGGCCCTCGCGTGTGTACCAACGAAGCAGGTGAAATCGGAAACAGAAAAGTCGGTGAAAATACCGCTGTGATCTAAAAAAAACTGTGTGTTGCTTCTCAGTATGTGCTGGTGCAAGTTCGCAGCGTATATAAAGTTCAATTCTGAATAACGTGTCTGTGTATCGAACCAAAAGCGTGTTTGCTATTTTTTTTTCACCTCCACCCTACCCAAATTCGTTGTAGTGCCCACGGTATTTTTTACACGAGTTCCAATGTCCACAGGTTGGCAGGTACGGGTGCGTTAGCAGCATGATCTACGTAGACCCGACGCGAGCACACACAAACAAAAAAAGGTGGAACACGCCAGTGGTGTGCTCCCGGGACCGACGTTTATACGTCGCATTGTTTTCGAGCAAGCTAACGAGGCAGAACGACTTGTTTGAAACCACCTGGAAGCGTATACACTGTCGACGGACGAAGAGGTTTTGTTTACGCTTACGCAAAGTCGAGGCGTTGGACGAGCCGACGCCAGCTGAAAAGGTGGCCGGCACGTATTCTTCTTTTTCCTTTTTTCTGACGTACCTTCGTTCTCCCTGCTTGACAGATAACAGAAAAATTCCTGAGAAACGGGACAAAGAAACACGATGTGACCGCGACACTCTTAAAAGGTCGCGCACCTCTTAACAATGTTGTTTCGACCTCTTTCTGCTGTCAACGGTTTCTACGACTCCTATGGTTTTGTAAAACTTCTTTTGTTTGTTTGTTTGTTGGAGCTGGGGCAGAGACGACGAGTGCTTAGCTTAGCAACAGTTGTGAGAATTATATCGATCGAATCGGATACTTCCAGAATAGTCCGTACATTTGAGCGAGACGATGTTTTGGGGAGTCCGAAGGCTCGAGTTTTCACTTACAACCGTATTAAGAAAACAGATAAGGAAGCCAGAGAAATTAATGGTCGCTTCATTGTACGTTTTTCCTTCCTTCACGTAACCAATTTTCCAGCCGTCTCTAACGTATAGTCGTCACTGCAGATTCATTTACGTTCGCCCCTACTGTCATTGGAAGCTAATTAACGCCTCGCTCAAGCCAGCCAGTTATGTTTATCGCTGGATGGATGCTCTGGTGATTCTACGAGAGCATGCTTAAATATGTAAGTCGTCTTTATCTGAAAGTGTTTTAACTACGCGTTATCAGGCGCCCTGATCAGATTTTGAACAGTACGGTACTGTCACTTTAAATATCGTAAAAAACTTAATTCTCTTCGAATTTGATTCATTCCTTTTCGATATGGATCCGTAGCTGGCTCCCTTCTCTCAATATCTCCTAAGCCGCACAATGTTTCCTCATATCTTTGACGGTTCCCAAGTTACAGCGCCATATCTGTCCGCTAAATAAGTGTAAAGATAAACAGCCTGCGGAATAACACTGTATCGCTCGTGCGCTTCCGCTGCGCACCGCTTTGCGATGATAATGTGTGCAGCGCGGTCTTACAGAAAAGACCCAATCCTCTCAGCCCTTCCAAAGTTCACCCAGGCGAGACGAGAAAGCGAATGAAACCGCTGCGACTCAGAAAAGCTTCCTGGATTTTTAGCGCCGGGGAAAAAAAAAAAAAGAAGGAACGGCCCGAGTGGCAATTTCCGGCTCTCGCTTAATTTGTTGTATTTCTTTCCCTGCCGAGCATCTGAGATGTCCCGGCATGCACTGTCCGCACTGGTTTAACAGCGTTACGGAAGTTAAAGAAAAAGAAAACCGGAGGCAACGAAAAGGAGGCGCTAGAAATCGCCTCAGGGTCGTCGTCGTCGAGGCTAGCAATCTGGAACGCGAGGCTGGGACTCTGAGCCGCTTCGCTAATGCGTGTCGTGTTTCATCTCGCGGGCTACCGCGCGCGTGGGGGCGCTGTGCTCATTTCGCCGGAGCAGCTTCGTTTATAACAGCTTAGTTTTATACGCGACGGAAAAGGAACGCGAAGTGCCTCGAGGTCGGTTACGGAGATGGCGGAGAACAGAAATTAGGGAAAACAAGAAAACTCGAAAAAAAAAAAGAGAGAGACGGTAGTAATACGTTTTAGCGTGTCTGTATTACGTTTAGAGAGTTTTCAGCTCGTCCGTAAGCGTGTGGGTGGTTCGCGGAGCACCGGGTTTACCGATGACGTAGACGCGAACACCCGCGTTGGTGGCGCCGCCTTGTGGTGCGGAGTTTAACCAGAGAGGACGCTGAGCTGTGGTTGGCAGTGACCGACCGTATTCTACTTTACGGTGCTGGTGTAAAGTATCGGCGGCGACGCAGTGATTAAAGTTCATATTTTGTGTTTTTGGTTGTTCATTTTGCTTCGACTGTAACGTCCATGTAATGCAAAAAAAAAAAAAATACTATCCTACGTGTCGTGGTTGAACGAAGTGTCGCAAGATGCCGCTACCTGCAGTGTTCTTGCTGTTACGTTGATCCAGTTTCCGGTAACCCGGGATTCGCTAAAGGGTTGTACGAAGTCCATAATAAAGTTTTAAAGAAAACCGCAAGAAAAACTGAGGTAGAGACCCATTCCCCTGGTGCTGGAGCAAAATAAAGCAGCTGGACACGGAAATATAGTGACGCCCGCAGAACCGAGTATTATCAATAAATAAATAAGTAGTAAAGAAAATACAGAATTCGAAGTCCGGTCCTTCGGACCTCTACATGTCTTTCCACTGAGACGCTGGCAGAGCTGTTAGCCCATTTCTACTCTCTCCTTCGCTATTTCCCCCAACCCTGCCTACTGCGTTCCTGGGAATGGGGGGAGAGGGTACAGGAGGGAGAGGGTGGTCGCAAATGTACCCAAATGCACTCGTGGTCCGGGCTCCCCTTTTAAAGCCTGCGGTGTCGGTCCGGAGTGCACACGCCGCTTCGCCAATTCCGCTGCAGTGCCACGATGCGGCCGGATTTTTTATTTATTTATTTTTTTTCTCTGGAAGTTGTTTCAGAGAGGCAAAGGAACTTCTGTATTTTCTTTTCTCGTTGGCGCAAACGATGTAGCTGGAACGACATTCCTGCCGGGTTAAGAAATAATGGAAAGAAAAAAGAAATCTGCGGAACTTCGTAGTTCGCCAAGCTTAGAACTGGAACTTTTTCTTTTCTTTTTTTTTTTTTTTTTGGTTCCACGAAACAGCTTATATTTAGGTACTTCCGCCGCAGCTTGGCATGAGATGGGAGAATTCTCTGCGAAATTATGGCGAAACAGGGTTGGAAGCGCGAAACTACTGCTGCTCGCTGGCTCTTGTGTAATTCGCGGGGCCTTCCTTCGGGTTATAGTGCCAGACGAAGGCGTTAGTGAGTTTTGGTCACCGACATTTTCTTTCTTTCTCGTCAGGGTTGTGCCTTATTTTTCTTTGCTTCGAACCCCCCCTCTCCCTTTCTTTTTTAATTTCTTTCCCCCTAGTTTCTGTGGCAAATGTAGTTGGCAAACTGAAGTCGACTATGAAGGGGGAAAAACTATTGCGGGCTATACCAGGAGGATTCAGTGCTACCCAAAACATCTCCCAGTGCTCTTCTTTAACATTTCATCGTGGCGCACATTTTAATTCTGATGCGGTAACTGCAAAGCTTTCGAGGTCGCGCCAAGTGAGGAGCGGTAGATTCAACCGCGCGATGTGTTTAGCGCACCAGTCATTCTCGGCGTTCCTCTCCTCGAAGGTCAGCGTAGTCAATCGTATTGCGAAAGCTACAGCTATACCGCTCGGCTCTGTACGGTTGCTCCAACTGCTGCAACTGTATGCCGCTCCACATTTTCTTCACCTACTTCCTACGTCCTCCTGTAGTTCCTCTGTGCGGGTTTGCTTTAATTGTCAAGCCCCCCCGCCCCCATCTGCTGCTGTTTCTATCTATCTCTATCTATCTATCTATCTATCTATCTATCTCTATCTATCTATCACTATCTATCTATCTATCACTATCTATCTATCTATCTATCTATCTCTATATATCTATAAATGTCTAATTTATGTTCATCATCATCATCATCAGAATATCTTATGTCCATTGCAGGAAGAAGGCCTCTCCCTATGATCTCCATTTACCCCTGTGTTGCGCTCTGTTATCTATCTATAAATGCCTAATCTATGTAATCTTTATATCGATAGGTTATGTATTCAGATTAAAATATTGATATAAAGATTACATAGATTATATCTAATGCCATGGATTGTCTCAGCCGATTCCGTTCGAGCTTTTTTTTATTATTGTTATTAAAGAGGTATTCTTGATTTTGCTTAAAATCGATGCAACGTTCCTTGTTCCTTTTGTTTTTACACGCACTTGAGCGTGGATTCATAGGGAGGTCAGGCCGCCTTTTCCTATGCAATGTTTTTTTTTCTTCGTTATTGTTTTTTTCTCTGTAATGCGAACTTAACCTATGGGAAATTTTCTTTCCATTCTTTCCTTTTTTTTTTCGTTCTGGCTTACGCCGTCGTCGAATCTTGATCGTGCTTGCCAAATTGAAGCTGCGCGAATGTCGTTATAGAGGACGCGTGACGAACTGACTTCGTGTGGTGCGATAATCTATCGCGCTAACGTAATAAGTAGCACTCAGTTTGCCAGAGTTCATGTTTTCCAAGTGTTCTCTTCTTTCTTTCCTATTACGTGCAGGAAGCGCGTGGTAGAACTTGTACAATTTCGCGAACAATCGTCAGTACTCCTTAAACGTTCACTTCACGATTTGCAGGCAACGCAGAAAGGTCGGTTATACGTTGTTTTCTCATCCACTCTGTGGAAATCGCCTTGGCGAAGTTCT
Organism: Dermacentor silvarum; assembly: GCF_013339745.2. NCBI lineage: Eukaryota > Metazoa > Arthropoda > Arachnida > Ixodida > Ixodidae > Dermacentor > Dermacentor silvarum. The sequence goes on from NC_051163.1 coordinate 21,342,667, forward strand.
TTGGCCATTGTTTGCAAGATTACTCCGCGTACGAGGCGACTATCTCCGTGTGTTTTCTCTCTCTTTTCTTCTTAGTATTCGTTCTCCGTACAGTCATTGGAGGGTCATTAATGACGTCAGCGCAGGTCGCGCGCTTTGGAGACGGCGGAGCTAGATTCCATTCTCTGCGAGCCTTGCTGCAGCAATGCCGCTTCAAGAAGTGCGCCTCGGTTGTGTGCGACGTATGTACAGAAGGAGCAACGTAGATTTTATAGCGTCGATGACCTGCCGGACATGCCGGCGTTCCTTCTGCGGTTGCTCGGAATTTCGGGCGATGAGCACCTTTTTAGTTTCGTATCTTCCGTGCCGTGTTCTCGCAAGTACCGAACCTGCGGATCTGAAATCGGTGGTGATGCGCGGATGGAAATGGACCGGGTGTGAGATCACGCTACGTGCGTTACAGGCCGGGACACTGATTGGGGCTTTTGAGACCTTGTACTGTACATTTATGTTTGATTAATGAAGTTACGATGATTGCAACTAGTAGTAATAGTTACGATGAATTCAGTAATGGCGCGTCTGCAATGCAGAAAGAAAATTGAAAGTCGGGTCTTACCGTGAGACAATGATCGCTATGCGTTTTTAGAGGCAGTTGACTCAAAGTGCCACGTTCTGAGCACTTTTTTTTTTTTTTTTTTTTTTTTCAGCGCGAAGATGACCGAGAATATACTGACTGCATTGATGTCGGTGGCTAAAGAGTTCACAGTGCCGCGGGCAGTCGCTGTCAAAACTGCAGATACAGAAATTACCACCACACGGCCGGTGGTCAGCGGCTGAACTCCACACAACGGAATAAGCTTTTTATTAACCGATGCCTGTTAACCCGGTCAAAAGGACTTTCGTCGACATCTCATCACCGAGGGCAAACGAGCCCCATAACCAATTCCGACTTGTTCGCCCAGTAGCTGCGTGTACAACTCGTCAAAAGCACGGCTCATTGCTGCGACGCTTCCATCGGGCTATTGTTCGCGTGTTAGCCAACAGTTTCCTGCTTAAAGCTGGGGGGTGGGGTGGGGGGAGTCTGTGGGAGCCACGATTGCCGCTCGTCTTGGGGTGTCTCCTCTCCCATTCCCTCTCTCCTGAATCCCGCCCTGGGGTCTGGAGTCGCCGCATGCTGGGGCGTTCACCCCTGGCGTGCCTGGCTCCCATCGAACCGGTGACGTCATCGACTGTTTTCGTGACATCACCGATTCCGTACTCTCTATCTCTCCTTCCCCGTCTTGGCTGCCTGGGTATTTCGGGGCCTTCGGCATCCACGATGAGGAGGAGGTAGGATGAGCTTGGCTGGTTTCCTGCTCTCCCCTTTCTATTGTTGTCTCATCGTTGCTGGAGAGATGAGTTCCGTCTCGCGGGCATGCTCTGACGGGCATTTGCTGCACAAAGTACAGATCAACATGGCGAAAAGGGGGGTAGGGGCGTCGCTCTTCCTTATACCTCCTATCCTGCCAGTTCACCTCCCCCCTCCCCTTGCCATTTCCCTTGCCTCATTTCATACTCTATCAATCTCGATCCTAGCTAGCTGTCTTTTTGTTTATCAGTCCCACGGCTGGCTCGCGAGGGCCCCCGGCACCAGTGCCTTCTTTATCGTGATCGATCGTTTTCGCAAACCGGAAGGAAGGAACGGTTCCTCCATTTGTGCCGCAATCGGCGACCGACGCGCCGTCTGGCCGCCGGCAGCGGAAGTGAGAGGCGCGTGTGTGCGGTAGCCGTGTGCAGAATTAGCGTGCGGTAGTTTTGCGACGGACCGTGAGAAGAGAGCGGTAGAACAAAACCTGTCACGGGGACCTCGTTGTTGCGAAGTCTGGAAATGACCGACGCACTTGGGTAATCAGGCGTTATAAATGCGCCAAACGGGTAGAAGAGGTTGTTCTTAATGCTTGTGCTGCTGCGCAAATATAGTCTTCGTGGTACGTGCGGTCGAATAGTTAGTTGTACAACTAACTAACCCGTATAGTTAGTGGTTCACCTATCCATGTCCCAATGCCTCGGACAATGACAGGTCCACCTCTCGATTCTTCGGCCCAATTTCTATAACTTGCTTCGACTATACGCAACTACTCCCTCTATCTGTTCTGTCTGTATGTCCGTCTGTCTACGTATATTATCTATGTATATTATCGATATCTAACCGGGAGGGAGCCCTCCACAGCGGCGTAATTCACGGACCCAGTCTTGATTTTGACGTTAAAACCCATCAGTCAGTCAATCTCGTGTCTCCACTTTGGACTGTATTTCACCATGGATTTGTAAGAAACAAACAGTTGCGACTGTCAAATGTAAATATGTTTCTTGAGTCAACTCTATGTGATGACGTACATGCGTCATCAGATGGACAGTGTCTATAAGATAGGCCTTGTCTCGTACTTTGAGTCCTTCTCAGCGGCCTTGTCAAAGGCCGCCAAGAAGAACTATGGGTAGTCTATCGCGTTATCTAAACGATCGCTATAGGTAGTCTATCGCGGTATCGAAACCATCGCGTACCCACCTTGTATATACTCTGCCTGCCGCTGCTGTCGTAACGTATACGAGATCCCACAGCCGAAGCTTTGACGCGGCGTCTGTTTTTTCGCGATGTGACGAAGGAATTCCTTGTTGCGCCTCATTAGGCGATTAGGTCCTGCTGCCTCTCTCGCAACTGCGGCAACCGTCATCATGGAGTAATTAAGTCCGCGACCGAACAAAGATCTCTCCCGAAGCCCCCTCCAATTACCTCTGCTTCCCGCTCGCGTCGCCAACGCCTCCCTCCATGCCCACGCGTCGCCTAATCTCATTAGCCCGCATGATATCCCCTACTACCCTCGACCGCATTTATCGTGTCGTGGTATGTATATATATATATGTCGTTCCGTTGCTCTGGTAGACCACCGGTTAGCTTTCCCTGCAGGGTTTACGCGTCCTCGTCGAGCCAATTTGTTCCTGTTGGCACGCGTGTGTTGTTTTGCATTTCCGTTGAATCGATTCGACGACCGCTGACGACGTTGCTGTCGTCGCCACCGAGCTGTATCGGTATTCCCATTAGTATCTTGCCGCGTGTGCACGCGTTTACTTTTCGTGGTCGCAATTCCACGACGGCGCTCGTTGCTGTCGCCGCTGCCGAGCCGTACCGGCGTTGCTGTTAGTACTATTGTTACGCGTCTGTTTACTTTTTTTTCCGGGTTCGACGATTTGCCGATTCGGTTGGACCTAGCACAAATGGTTTCCATCAGAACGCACTGACACACAGGCAAACACTGTTCAGTTGGACCACCGCCGACGGCGCTTGTCGATGTCGCTGCCGCCGCCTTGCAGTCTCCGTTTGGATGGCGAAGTTTTTCAATGAACTGTCTACCGTTCATTCATCGTCTCTGACTTCACGTTGTCCTGCCTGCCTTGTCTGCGCATCTCACACCCACATATGACTTGTCGTCAGCCAGAAGCGGCTAGAATGCCGTTGACCGCGCGATATGGAATACGAATTTATTTTATTTATTTACTTTCGATACCCTCAATCGCCGAGGCATTGCAGAGTGGACTGGGTGACAATATATAAACAATATAGATTGCCTTTTGGGAAAAGGGCTGGCCTTTCAGATCATTACAAGTCGATGCGCGTCAGAATATGACGACAGAGATCGAGGCCCGAACGTCGCGAGTAAGCGTAGCAAAAAATGGCCGTCAAACTTTATTGAAAGTGATCTATAGGAGCACTCTCGCAACCGTCTGACTCAAGGGCACTCGAAAGCGTTGGCTCTGTAACAAGAGAGTAATTTTCCGGATTCTGCCGACTATTGCGGGTCGGTTGTCTGCGCGCGTAGACAGAAACAGCCACAAATTTGTTCACTGTATACCCCCACCTAATTCGGCCCTCGTCGGCGTGCTATCATATACCGTTCGTGGGAGAGATGTATAGCACTGAATAAGCGTGTTACAACTAAGCTCTCCTCGGCGAGCCTATATAGCGGAGTGCTGTTGTCGCTGCCACTGCTGCTTTTGCTGGTCGTTCGAAGGGCAGCCGGTGCGCAAACGCTGCATTAGCCGTGCACCGTTATTCGCGCGCTGCGTAGATCGATGTGCACGCAAGCGTATACGGTCCACTCCCTTTCCGATGCCTGGTCGATCTGGCGCCAGCGTCGCGGAACGCCGACCACCAGCTCTCGCCATGCGCCCTATTAGGCGTTCCTTCTCTTTCCTTTGTTTCTTTCTTTTCCTGTCCTTTATTGTTTCGTTTCCCTCTGTGACGTGTGTCCTCTTGCTCGTCAATCGCCGCTGCTGATGCACGTTGAATAGCGCACACTAGTGAAGCGCTTATACGCTATAAAGATACTTTGTGAAATCTCTTGACTTTCTATACGGTTGGGTATTGTGGCGCCATCTATAGTAGCATGTTGCGGGCCAATGGCGGCTGTTGGGTCCGATATTTTGGCGCATACCCTTTGCGTCTCTTCCCGCCTTTTCGTGATTAGACATATGACACGAGGGGCTTCAGACAAGACAGGAGCCATTGCAAACACGTGACTGTAAGATCTCATGATCATTGAAATTTTGAAATGTAGCAGGACTAGACATCTGGGATGTACACATACGATAAAAGAACAGGCTTCGCGAACCAGTGTAAACACTATGCTTATATCTCGATGATTATGGCGCGGAAGGTAAGTACACTGAAGAACAAGCCGAAAGAAAAGTCGCTCTGCTATTAGCGCGTTTTCTGTCGGTTTGGTCTTTCTTCTGCTTTACTTTTGCGAAGCAAACATTGACAGTAAACGCCGGGCTGCCCGGTGCCGTACTTTGCTGCCTTAAGCATAAGTTGCGGCCGCAAGTAAAAACGCCTTGTCGCTATACAGGGTACTGCTTCGTGCTACCCTGAGTAAGTTAAAGTTGGCGCCGGTCCAGCTTCGCCGTGAAGGTGCCTTCTTCACTCCATAATTTTTTTTTTTCCAGTGGCCGTTTAGGCCTTCACACGCCAAAGAATAGCCAGAAGCGCCCCTATTGTTTTCTTTAAGCGCATGCGTGCTGCAGAACGTCAATAATGACACGCCCCTGAGTGTGATTCTCAACGGCCCCCGTTTTAGCGCCGTGTTTTCAGTTCTGGCAGTGGAACGCATATATCGACTGCAGTGAGCTGCACTTGCTGTCGCGCGCTCTTTGTCGTGTGGACCTGCGAGTTTTTTTTTTTTTTTTCTGTTCCTGCACTGCCTCTTTGCCAGTAATGGGGCACCCGCGGCTCCGTGATTGAGAGCTATGGCATCTATGGCAGCTATTTCTTTTCTTTATTTTTTTTTTAGAGGGAGGGTGGGGGGGGGGGGTTCTTCCGCATCGTGTATATAAGATACTCGATGCAAATAAAATTCGAAGTTCAATTTGCTGGTACTTGTGCGTTAAAAAGACACTATATAGACAAACGCAAAGTCTAGACTTCCAAAGCTCCTGATTTTCAATTCGCACAAATTGAGTGTATTACTAGAAGAGCAAAATGAAGGTCAGTGTTTCATTTCTTGCGTCTCGCGCCGAAACCCGTGTGCGATGTGGCGTCACTGTGACGTCTTTTCTTTTTTCTTTCTTTCTTTTTTTTTTTTTTTTTTTTTTGCTGCTGTGTTTCAAGCGCAACTCTCGAAACTTGGTATAGCTCAGTCCTTGGCTCTTTTAGAATGCAGTGTAGTAAATAATTTCCAGATAAAGAAAAATTATGCCTGAGCAGGCGCAGTCATAATCTGTAACGCCACGGTGAAGTGGGTTTCACAGCGTCGTCGCCACTTTATTGCGTGTTTTATGGCTTACTAAGCCTCTTCTTACAAAGTTTTCTCTTTTTTTTTTGTATAGTGGAAGGGTAAAACACCCAAAATTATTTTTCTCTGTAGTACCCCTCTAACCTCACACATACATTGCGCCTAGTCATTTTTCCTAACGGCTTTGTTTGCTACCCTAGTTTACCTGAATCTTGACACTCACTCCTGTAGGGTTAACGGAGGCAATCGATACATGGATGTCCGTTGAATTGAGGCGTTATTTAAAGAGAGAGAGAGACAAAGAAAGACCTAGGAAAGAAAATGCGATAGGTCGCGGGATGGAATCCTCGAGTGTCAACGCTTTTTTAGCCTTCCTTCTTTTAAAGCTTAGCTTTCAGACTTGTAACCTGTACTTTTTTTTTTTTCATTAGTTCACTTTGCTGCATTTTTATGCCTTTCCCTCAATTACGTACTGCCCCCCCCCCCCCCCAGTACATAATTACTGCGCGGCCCCCCTCGGGGGGGGGGGGGGGGGGGGTTGGAATGCAGCTGACTTGAGCACGAACGCATCAAAGCAAGTGCACTTTTTTTTTTCTCGCCATGTATAAGTCGATATCTGGTCATTTCCCCCTATCATGAGAGAGGGCAAGGAGCGGAGGAGGAGGCCGTGGGTCACTGTCGGGGTCAAGCGACAACCACGTGGGCGTTGCCCTCGAAGGAGGATGGAGTGGGCGCGGGGAAGAAGGGTGGCGCGTGCGCGCCATCTCGGACGCAAATGGGGAAGCGATGGGAACATTTGCACTTCCCGCAGCTGCAGAGCGGGAGAGTAAGGAGGTGTCCTTGCCCTGAGCCCCGTTTTCTGTCCCGTTGTCCTTTCCTTTATTATTTTTTAATTTTTCTGGTTATTTATGGTGTGCATGGCTTATTGAATCTTCCGCCCAGCAATTCGTGCTTCGTGCGTCCCTTCTTTCCTACGCTTCCCACCTCCTCGCTGGCCCCTGCATTTATTATGTTTTTTTTTTCTTTTCGCTTGCTGTTGCGGTTCTTTCAACTGCACTCGATTTTGTGGAGGCTTTCGAATTTTATTCTCTTAATCGGAGGGTGGGGAAGAGGAAGGTTGTTGCTCTATGTGGGCGGCGATATACAGAGACGTTAAGAAGACGCGGCATACTGAAGTTGACGACTGTGGCGGAATTTCCATTACGCGCGATTAAAGAACAAAGAAAAAAGCAGAAACTAACTCGTATCACTTAGCAGGACTTCGCGTGTTCACTTGTGACGTTCTTTTTTTTTTCCCCCTTTCTTTTGGCAACCGCTGTACATGCACTCTTTGTCTAAGGTATTTCGTATACGGACAACGTTTCACGCGACCTCCATGCCGGGTAGAAGTTAATCGTCAATAGAAGTTCCCGTGGTATTCCATAAATTCCAGTGCCTGTGAGCAATGAAAAATGTTCTTGTAATCGCCATCCAGAGGTCTGAGCACGGGAACTGCACCAAGTAGCTAGTATGCTTTTGACAAAGGCTTGATGTACGCATACATGGTTACACATATGCATGCGTGCGTGTGTGCGTGGGTGCGTGGTGCGTGTGTGCGTGTGTGGCGTGCGTGTGTGCGTGTGTGCGTGCGTGCGTGTGTGCGTGCGTGCGTGTGTGCGTGGCGTGCGTGCGTGCGTGTGTGCGTGCGTGCGTGCGTGCGTGCGTGCGTGCGTGCGTGCGTGTGTGTGTGTGTGTGTGTGTGTGTGTGTGTGTGCGCGCGCGCGCGCTATATCTACGTAACGTACACATACACACAACAGGCACAACCAATACAGGCAGTGTATACATACAATAGGCACGGTTTGTAACACGTGCATCCACTTGAATTTACGCGACACACATAAAACGCCCTCTCGTGGTTTGACGCCAAGAGCTCTCGCCTTTGAAGTACGCGGAGCAAAAAACAAAAGTTGCTTTCTTCCGTCCTCTGATGTTCTTGTTTGTCTGTTTTTTTTTTTTTTCTTTTAGTTCGATGGCGTACGCGTCCTTCGAGTGATGTCCAATCTCCATTTCCCGACGCCTTTCCGCTCTGGGAGCTGCTCCCCCGCATTCCGCCTCTTCCGCCTGCTTTCGGCGTTGACCGTGCGACTACCGCGCACAAGTTTTACTGCCTTTTATTTCTTTTTTCTCGTAGTGCGCTGGCTGCCAGCCTGATTGGCGATGCGAGCAGCAGAGTGGACGACGTCCAAGGCGTCGTTGTTTGTCCCCGAGAACCGTTATATTCGAGCTCTGCCAAGGGCGTGTGTGCGAGCTGGCTCCGTTGCGTCGTTTTTTGCGACGAGCGGGGGAAGCGACATACGCGCAGACACACACACACAGCCGTTGACTGTAAAAGGAACGGGAATGGCTTCGCACTTTCGTGGTGTGGGTAGTCGGCGCGAATCTGGAGAGAACCGTCGCTTGTCATTCCCTTCTGTTCCTGTTTCCGAGCGATGATAGGTGGTGTCGGAATCCACGCCCCACCGACGACACTCCCCCTGAGTGACGAGAACTGATCTCGAAGGCTGTGTTTTTGCTGGCTGCATGCGCCGGAAGCGATTGCAGGGACCGGGGAAGCAGGTCATGGAGACCATGTTCCATCACCTTATAGTGCTTTAGCGTGTCCGTGAACTTCTTACCGTTTGGCGGAATACCGGGTTACCGGTGAGGAGTTACGGTAGCGACATCTTGTGCCGCAGAGTTTAACCAGAGACCACACAAAGCTGACACTGCAGTGACCTACCGTATTCTACTTAAGTTCTCGTTTCGGTAGCGATGTAATCGTTAACGTGCTCTCCTTTTATGATTTTCTTTCGACGGAAACGCCCATACATCGCACGCATGTTTCAAACGTGTTGTAGTTTGACAGAGCGTCACAGGCTGTCACTACCAGCTTTGCAACTTCCGACCGCGGCTCCGGTAACCCGTAAACGGTAATGAGTTTGCGAACAAGCCGAAACTCTAATGGGCGCTAACCCACTACGGGGAATGGGCGAATATACGGATGGTTTTAAAATTATCCATTTATAATGAAGGGTATCTTGAAGGGTGCCTCGTGATCAGGTCGTCGCTTTGACACCTAAAGGCCCAGAACATATATAAACACATAGTATTAAAGTTCGCGCTGTTACTATCGTTACGCCGGTGTCCTTCAGCTGCTCACTAGTCCGACGTTCTAGCGGGAGGGCACTATACGTCAGAATTGCGAAGCGGTCAAGAGCGTCTATACTCGACTCAAGCAACCCGCCCAGCATCGTCACGTAGAACTCGTCTGCGTGTTTGTCGAGCGCTGAACCATAACCGCGCGGCAAAGCAGCCCAAGCCGACCGTCGCGGAGTGCCAACTAATTGCCATGCCATTAAAACGAGGTAAGGTGCTTGAACCTGGGAGGTAGTAGTGCCGCTGCTGCTGTTGAACGTGTAATTATGCCGTTTGACCTTTTTCCCTCCTGTCTCTGGGCCAGTGACGATCGTGGGCCGGCTGTGGTGTGTGTCCTTGCCACTTGGCGCTTAATTAAACGAAAACGCACGTCTTGTTGCACTCTCTCGCCGTGAAGGCGGTGAGGTCAACGGCGTCCTGGACCACCGTCGAGTTCATGTAGACTAAAGCTTGGGCGCTGCTGTGTTATTCCTGCTTTAGGTTTATGCACTTTCTATGCGGTCATCTTTGCTGTCGTCGGCTGCGAAAACAACCGTCTGCGCCGCGTTCCCACCGAAGCCCTGTCGCGACTACCTTGCGAAGAGTTCTTGCGAGGCACGGAGCCAGTTATGCATCACGCGTGCCACAGCAACGTAGTGGCGTGGGGCTTACCGTGGCGGCTCCTACCGGAGTCATTTAGTATACTTTCATTTCAGTGCTAAATGTACTAAAGGGACTCTGCTCCTGCCGCATCCTTATCTTCAGGGGCGTTGCAGAAACTGCGAATGTGGCAACAATATGGCGTCTCAGTGAAGCGCCATATTGAATGGGCCCCCTCTCGGAGAATTCGAGAAGCCCGCCGCCACTCGCTATAAACACAATCTCTCGCGAACTGGGCACGCTTAGTAATGGCTTCCGCTCCGCTTAACGACATCTCGACTGCGCCCGAATGGGGTCGCTATATAACCTCCCACCTCTCTCTCCCTCCCCCTTCCCCCTCCACCCCCTCTTCCAAGCGATACGATCTTTTTTTTTTTTTTCTCTCTTTTCTTTCCGAATGAATGTATAAAATCGTCCTCATCGCAATTCCTCCACTCCGAAAGCCATTTTCGCTGCCGCGACGTCGTATGTAGGCATCGTCAATAGTTCGCTCCGTCTGTCTTCGATTCCGTCGCATTATGGTAGGGGGTCGCAACAGGAGGTTGTTTTCTTCGGTTAAGGCAAAAAAGAAAAAAAGAGTCAACGAAGAAACAAGAGATGACCGGGCGCCGAGCCTTCCGTTGTCGTGTACCTCGGAAGTCCCTTTTGTTCGCCGACAGTTTCTTTTGTTGTTGTTGTTGTTCTTGTTTCTGTCTTTTCCCGCGAGACTGCTCCGTTAGCGGTGAGGCGTCCGTCTAAACGTTGCCGCTTGTTCTCGTTTTTGGCGCCACCGCCTCTCCGAGCCTTTCGGAGATTCCTTTTGTTGAGCGCCTCCTCCTGCGCTGTGAGAGTAGCCCCCGCAAGGTTGTTCATCGCTGCGCCGGCGTCCCCCCCCTCCCACCACCCCCGGCGTTAACGCCGTAATGACCGGCACGCGGCGATTCTTCTTTTCTCGTCTTTCTCTTTTCTTTCTTTCGCGGAAGTCGGTGTGTTGTATGTGGACAAAGCGCCGAAAAACTGCCAGACAAAGGGGGGTTGGAGTGGGAGTGAGTGTGCGCGTTTCGAGCTCTGTCTCAGCCGCGCCGCCACGTGAAGAGGAGTTAGCCGGCCATTCCAGGCCCTGTCTGCTGTCTGATACCTCGCAATGTGTGCCGGCGCTTTCCTAGGGGTCTCTCTCTCTCTCGCGGGCGCGTTGTTTCTTCATTGTCGTTGCAGTCTCAGTTAGCCGGCCTCGCAGCCGACTGTATCACCACCTGCCGGCCCGTCTTGACACAATGCCTTGCTTTGTTTCGCGAAGCCTCCCTCCCTTACCTCCCCCCCCCCCCCCCACACCTTTCCATTATCTTGTGCCTATTTAACGCCTTCTTCGGTTATCTTTGTTTCCTTTCGGTGTGGTTTGCCTTTGTAATGCGGGCGAGCCGTAGTTTGCGCCCGGGGTTATTCATTCGTCGCGGTTTTCTAAGCTCCGCTTCGGACTTCGGATGTGCCCGTGCCGTATACCTTACTTTCTCTGTGGGCGTGGCATAAAGGTGGGTGGGTGAGAAACTGAAGACGATAGCCAGTGACATCCCATTTGAAACGGGGTGGCGACAAATATATACATCTAGCCTGCGTCAGCCATTTGAGTTGTTATAGTTATACTGTCGAATCCGTATATATCGAAGGGGGATCGCGAAATACTTCGATATAGCAATTCGATATATAAAATAAAAATTATATACAAAAAATTTCGAGGCAATTTTACAGCTGTTCGTTATACACGATAATTCGTTATATCCACGTTCGACTGTATCTATTGCGATCTAGTGTTCTCTCTATACTTCATCTGTAATCGTGCCTAATATTGGGGTAACCGCGTCCCCTTCTATTCCCTGCCTCCCCCTCCCTCCCCCCTTCCTCCCCACAAAAACTAAAATGGGGAAGGGGGGGGGGTATTGTTGGCTGGACGTGCAAACAATGACAGACAGACAAGAAACTTTATTTTGTCCTAAGGGACTACTTCGTCGTAGTCGCGGTTTCGCAACGCTAGAAACCCTTTCAGCGATAGTTTCGTCACTGCAGTCAACTGCAGTCCAATATGTGCACCAATCGATGACGTGTATTAATGCGTTGATTTTAGTTTATCTCGCTCAGTTCGGTTCACCTCACCGGATATCGAATCCGTCGTATCTGCTGAGAGACCCTTTGTCCTTCGGAAGCACGGGTGGGGCGCAGGAGCACGCGGACACACTGCTTCCGCGTTAAAACAATAGAGGTAAGAAAAGCGCGTTACATTGTAACGCGCCGCTGCTGCCATGGGACTCTGAAAGGACCGTTGTTGGATTGAAAAGAAAAAAATAAATAAATAAACGCGCTGCTTGCGTGTCGGATTTCTAGTTTTCCCAATCAGCTTCCGGGAAAAAAAAATGGGAAGAGGATTCGCCCGGCCGAGCCATATCTTCCGCACTACCCCTCCCCCATACCCCTGCGAGGAGGGGGATATAGGGGCGTCTAGTTTACTAGCTCTTCGCGCCTGTGGCCCCCAAGGAGGTGTGGGCGGAAAAAAAAGGAGGATATGGTACGGGGACTGTGTTGCTTCGCATTTCCTTCTGCGTGGGTGGCATGCAGCGTAATTGGACTGCAGTGTTTGGGGACAGCAGTGACGTTGCTGCCGCCGTTTCCCTATAGCTTTCTCGGATAGCTTTGTTTGCTCCGCGTGCGTTTCCTAGTAATGTACGTTTCGACTGGATTGCGAAAGCGTTGCTGGTAGATAGCTTGTTTGCTCTTGCCCTCTGGGTTGCGCATGCAAACAGAGAGGATGCCGCGGTAGTGTTAGTTTGCCGCGGACGCTCTTGTATCCCTGTTTGGCGGACGTGTGTGTGCGTGTGGGGGGGTACGCAGCGTTCCTTAAGTGGGGCTTCTGGTGGGGGCTTAGTTTCTGTCGGCCGTTTGTGCGTTGTATGGTGTTGTCGCGCACGGTGTGTGTGTGTGTGTGTGTGTGTGTGTGTGTGTGTGTGTGTGTGTGTGTGTGTGTGTGTGTGTGTGTGTGTGTGTGTGTGTGTGTGTGTGTGTGTCCATTCGAGCGAGCCGGGTTATCTTTCCAGGACTAAGGTCAGGTAATTTTTCTCGTAAGGGCTTTGTTTGTCTTTAGCTTGGATTCAGTCGGCTTCGTAGCGTTGTTGACACAAACCCTGCCGAGCCCTTCGGTTTTGTCAGTCATGATCATCGAGCAGTCTGTATTTGGTTCCTCTTAATGCGATTATCCTTCCGGTGGTACGTCTGACACGCAGTGCGTTTCTCCCCAGTATCTATAGCACAGAAATATATAACCTATTTATCACTATAGCACTATCTATATAAGCCCCCCACTATCTATAGCACAGAAAGGTTTCCAATGCGCTGTGGTTGCACAGTATACGTATCAAGGTGTTTCTACTAACGTTGTTACTGTGTTATGTTACTGCCGCCTGCGTCTCCATTTACGCGGTATTTCGTGCTGCAAGGCAATACTTGTACGGACAGGCTAAAGATGTTTCTGCGCTTCTGTTGGCTGGCTTCACCTTGCTCCGCTTCTTTCCGGAATGGCCCGTTCGTTCGTCTTCCCAGTCTTTACCGTATGCCGCCATACACCCGTTCTTGCCTGGCGCGCCCGCCTAAGCCTTTTGTGATGCTCTCTCTGCTTTCTCCGATCGTCGATTCCTATCTCGCATTCTTCTTGGGGAGCGGTTATCTCCGTTCCTCTTCGCGTATACCATTCGCGTGCGTCTCCTCCGCCGATAAGACTCACTATGGTCTGACTGAAGGCCCCTCTCCGGTTGTCCTTATCCGAGAGCTAGATCGCCCCACATTTCTGCCGAGGTACGCGGGGCGGTGGCTTTCCTTTCATGCATTTGCAGGCACACTTTTCTTTCTTTTCTTTCTTTCTTTCTTTCTTTCTTTCTTTCTTTCTTTCTTTCTTTCTTTCTTTCTTTCTTTCTTTCTTTCTTTCTTTCTTTCTTTGAATGGAGGGTTCAAGGCGTCGACTGTAGGAGGCGTGCTTCGAGCAACCGCACCTGCAAAAGAAAACGGGCCGCCTTTGGGTGCGATGGTTATGATTATGATGATGATGACCTCAAAGGCAGTAACTCCTACCCACTTAACGATATAGGAGTAAAAAGAGCGTGCGATTGAGCACTCAGACGGGCCTCCCAGCGCCGGCATTGCAATATGAAGTCGCGGATTGCAAAGCGTTCTTTCGTGTTTTGGATAGTTGTGGTGCAGTAGACATTTCTGGGACTTGCTATGTTCAGTCATTGGGCTCTGTTGGAATGCACTGTAGTTCATCATTACGCATAAAAGAAAATAGCCACAACCGGACGGGTGCTCTCAAAACCCACAACTTCATCCATCTTTGGAGCCTGCTGCCAAATGCATGTCACCTGCCTTGGGTGGCATAAAAATTGTCTTGAAATAATTTATGGCCATAATTCACACCATGATGACCATGAATCAGGAAGCCTTAAAAAACCAAAAGCGCATGCTTGCTTACAACACAACACCTCGAGTCTTTGGCAGTTCGCAATAAAAACGGGCTTCGATTCACTGCCAAAAACTCTAGTGAGAACATTTTTCTTTAAATTCCCCGGTCTATTGTTCTGATACAGATAATGTAAAATGTTCTCCTAAGTAAAAAACATTTGGACCAGAAAGGGACGGCTCGCCTGTTGGGCTAAAAATAACTGGTGCACCCCCTCTTCCTCCGCTACACAATACGAGGAGCTTTCTCAAGTTTGAAGTCATCAGCAATAGCCCCAGAGATTGCGCGATCTCTGAGGCCACGCGTAAACACCCATGCCGTCGCGATTACGCGACGACGCACTGCTGCTTGAAGGCGGCGCCATGATCCACAATGGACTCAAAAGGGGTGTTTGTTATACCGTCACAAAAAGTATGAAGGGGTGAGGGAGAAGGTTGAGGAGAAGAGAGAGATGAAAACGTTAAATGGCGAGGCCAGGACGGTGTTATCTAGGGTGCTCTGGCTCCTCTTCTTCCTCCTTTTGGGTTTGCGCGCTTTACGTGTGTTTAAGATAGCGACTGCGCGCCGTAATCTTTGTGGGGGATAAGAGCGCGACTAGCGATTTCCTGGGGCTCTTTGAGACGGAAGAGGAGACGCAATCCGTGTCACAAATGCCCTGCGGTTATACTTATGCCAGCAAGAACTTGTAGACGTTCTTTGACATTTTGTAACGAAGAGTTCGACGGAGCGCCGTCAGGTCAGGTAAAAGCATCATTAGTACAGATCCCGAGAAGTCAAGTTTTGTGTTCTAAAAATAGTTTTTTTTTTTAGATCTATTCTTGATTTGCTTGTTTTATTCCTCATTTTTATTGTATTGCCTGCATTGTGTCATTTCTGACACCGCCTGAAGTAGCTTGGCCTGAGTCATCTTCAGTTCCCATTAATCTATCTATCTATTCTTTATCTATCGATCTAGCGTTCATTGACTTTGTACCGGCCGCTCCGGTGGCTCGGAGGTCGCCCGTTCGATTCCCGAACATGAATCGTGCCGGGATGTCCGCGCTATTTTTTCTTACGGATTTTAATGTTCGCAGGTATGGCAGCTAAACAAACGTTGATTGCTGCAGCATGTTTGTTATCTTCGCTTGATTTACCGCGATGTGCCCCTCGCACACGTGTAACCTCTCTCTCACCCCTCACCTCCATTTCCCTCCGTTCCACGTGAGGCGCTCTCGTCAATGGAGAAGCACGCGGTGGGTTCTGGCTCAGCGATCCGGAATGCCGGACCCTGTCCAGCTACGGAGAGAGAATGGCAGCCTTGACCCCCTCGTCGTCTTTGCTGGAGGAAGTAAAGGCCCGGCTCACGCACACTTCGTGCGTACATAAAGAAAAGAAAAAAAAAACGATGACCTGAGCTGGCAGGCAGGAATCCCGAGTGATGTAACGAGTAGACCGGTGTGCCAAATTGGGGGGGGGGGGGGGGGGGGGGAGTCTGCAGACAGCTGCGTGCCTGCGTTTAGAAGTGACCACCGGAGTCCCGTCTCGCGGTTACGTCGTCGTTGTTAATATACCGTGTGTGTCAGTGTGTGTGCGCATGCGTGTGTCTGTGTTTGTGTCAATGTATGTGAGAGAGACCGAGAATTAAAAAAAAAAACACCGCCCAAGCACTCCGTACAGATGGTTAACCAGCGAAGCTGAAACGTGCGGCCCCGGTGGTTAGCAGTGGGTTAATCCCGACGCTGTATTGAAGCGTTTCTCAATTATTGGTTACATGTTTGTGTTTCTAGTGGAACGCAAGTGCTAATGGCGGGCGGATGCTGCTAACCACGACGCCGAGCTAACTCGAGATATCGAACGCATGCGACAACGGCGAGCCGAGGAGCCGGCGTTGCGGGCAGAGCAGGTACGACGCATAGAACGACGTCACTAACGCGCTGCCAATGACGCGCGCGCGCTTGGTCGCGACGTAGAGAACGACGTAACTGACGGCGCAGCCAATGGAGACGTTTATCGAAACATGGGACGAACGGTTTTTCGTTCGCCTAGCCATATAGCAGCGTTCGCTGTAAAACTAAAGCTTTATTATGCAACAAGCTTGCAAACTCTGCGTGTCATGTTAGTACTCCTTTAAGCTAAACCGTTATCAGTAAATCACGCTTGTGAAATAGCAAAAGAGGCAACTCGTACACTGCTACCGTTGAATGCAAATGCGGTGCATGGGCATGCTATCACACTCGGTTGGGGGGTTGTAGTATATGAGTGATTATATAATTGCATCAGGTCCGCGCGACGTCCACTGCTAAGTAATGCGCACGTATGCTTCGTGTTTGGAGCTACTCGCGGCCGCTTCTCGTAACCGTGGCGGTGGAAGCGGAGGAAACGGGTTTACTACTGGGCGTCCCAATCGGAATTGCGTAACGGGATAGTCTTGCAATCACCCCCCCCCCCCCTCTCCCTGGCTTGCCCTGGTCCACCGAGTACGTGGATTCGGAGCGCGCGCCGTAATGCGGTTCCGATATACGCCGCGGGCACCCTGCGGCCACGCTGAATTAGCAGCTGCAGGCGGCGATCGCCGCTCTACATATGTGCGAGTCTGTGCAACAGCTGGGAGCGGCGTCGCAACTTGTTTTTCGCGGGGCGAGCGGGCTGGCCGTCCTTTCGCTTCACCGTCTGCGCGTGCCGCATTGATTGGCGTTTTAGCTGCGTCTTTTTATACGCGTGGTTCACGCGATCGGCCGGCCGGCCTCCGGATATTACTGCCATCTCGCAAGCGTTGCTGCCCCAAGTACGAAAGGAAGTCGCTTTCATCCAATCGTGGTTTTGGCACGTAAGACCCCAGAATTTAATTTTAGTTTAGTTACGCGAGAGGAGTACGTAGCGCTTGCTGTCGTTATCGTCAGCCTTTGTCGACGCAGTACGCATCACTGACCTCCACTAAGATCAGTGGTATGCGTTGGGAACTGCGCGCACTAACCGTCTTTACGGTCTGTTGTAGACGAGGTGATAAGCGTACCGACAGTGTTTCAAGGTCGATTGTGACTGTGTCAATCATCCTGGAATTCGTAAACAAAAGGCTTACAGGTGCGTGGGCACTGCTGCCTTGGCCTTCGTCGTGACGCACTCTCGTCCAGGGGGAAACGCGTGTCTCGACACATAGCCTCCGAGCTTGGGCGGCGCATGCTTCTCGGAGATCGGGATCTCGGAGGTAATGCTTGGGATGGCGCGCCGGTTACCTGTCTTTTTTTTTTTTTTTTTTGCTGTCAGGATCTCACGCGTGTACTTTTTTTTTTTTTTGACATTCAGAATAGGCGCGCTTTTGGAGTCTCGTTACAGCCCTAACTGTTCCAAGTTTATGCTTGCCTCAAACCGCTGTGAGCTGTTGGATCCACGTCTACGTGCACCTGGGATGACCAGCGCTTCGAGTCGGGCTTGTTTTTTTTTTTTCTCTTTTTTTTTTTTTTTTTTGCGCAACGTTACGCTGTAATAAGACTCAGATGTGCGCATTCGTCATGCTTAACTGTCAGTCCTCGGGTTTACTCAATTGCGCTGTTATACCGTAACATGTGTGTATGTTCACTTCGCTAAACGACGCCAACCGTTAGCGCTCGACTTTTCTTCGCCAACTTGTTCCCCGCGCGTACGACTTCCAATAGCTCGACGCTCAAGCGCGAGGAATTGCGGTACACTTGTTGGCCCGTTCCGTTGCCCCTGTTCTACACACACACTCTGCAGCCACTTGGCTTCTTGTCCGTCGTTCGCCTTTTTCCTCCTTTTGCCGTGGCTCGCGATTTGCCTCGTTAGCTAGTGCCTCTAGTTGTTGTAGGAGAGAGAGAGAGAGCGAGCGAGCGATGGGGGAGGGGGAGGCGGGGTTGGCTTGGCTCGACTTCTAGGTG
This sequence comes from Dermacentor silvarum, assembly GCF_013339745.2. Taxonomy (NCBI): domain Eukaryota; kingdom Metazoa; phylum Arthropoda; class Arachnida; order Ixodida; family Ixodidae; genus Dermacentor; species Dermacentor silvarum. The sequence continues at coordinate 21,360,573 of NC_051163.1, forward strand.
GTGGTGGTGCGTGGCCAAGAAATCGCTCCGCTTTCGCCTGCCGGTTCGATCACCGGATCCCTGTAGTGTATGGTAGCAGTAGGGGGGTGTTCCTGGCTCACGCCAGTCCTCGCTTTCAGTGAAGCGTATGTACGGAATAAGCGTGCAACGAAAAAAAAAAAAAAAGACAAAAAAGAAAGATCGCTTGTTGCTCTGTTTCGGCGAGTTCGTATATATTTGGCACGCCCGCTGTTGGCGTTCGTGGTGCTGCGGCTGCTGTGCCTCGCTGCATGGTTGAGTTGCCGCTCCTATTCTTTTTTTTTTTTTTTTTTGCTGCTTGGGAACTGTTTGTGCTGCATTCGTTCCTTCTTTGTAGCGTGTGTCGTGGATTCCTTTCGTTCTTGCTTTAGATTGTTTTTTTTTTTTTCTTTGTTCGCCCCGGTTGCTTTCTCGCCGACTTCGTTCGTTCCTTCACTGCCAGCTGCAACGCTGAAACTTTCAGCGCGCTTTCTAGAGAGGAAGAGGCGCTAAGAAGCACTCTCACCAGCACAGACTGTACATACACATAAGCACACACGCAGCTACGCATCAATGATAGATACACGCATACATATATACATACAGGGATTTAAACACACGTAAACCTACGCAAGCATGCACACATAACTGTACATAGCTATACGCATGCATACGCAAGCACGCACGGACTGCTGTTTGGACTGATAAGCACAGACACTAATCCACAAACGGATACACAGGTATACACGCAAATGCACACGCACTTGCGTGCGTGCCTATGTTTATTATACGCAGCGAATAACTGTTTAAGCCTTCCATACCCGTAAAATCGTTCACGGGCAGCTATAGAAGTGCCGTTGTTTTGCGCTGCGCGCTGTACTACAAAACCGCCGTTGTCGTGCTCTGCTTATACCTGGCTGCCTTGATTTAATTTTTTTTTTTGCTCCCCGCGAGTAGCGCAAAGCGCGGAAAGTTTATAAAGGATTTATCTGGCAACGTGCGCCTGTATTCTTAATACTTTTTTCATCTTATGTAATCTTTCATTACATTTTTTTTTTTTTCATTTGGATCCAATCTCAGCAACCGTGCGCCTGTCGGCGATATTGGTTACGCGGACACACCTCCTCTCTCCTGAAATAAAGCCATAATGAAACTTTGACAGTCATTGGCTTCACGAAAAGAAAGAAAAAAAAAACGATTGCCTATCGCTGTTTCCACGCACTCGTGTATTTGGCACGAGCGCTTGGCGTTTCCGCTGCGACCGCTGTGACGGTGTCCGCGGTTGGTCCACTCTCCCCGTTGCTCTTGTGTTGCTATTTTCGTTATTTCATTTTCTTTATTGCACTTTTGTTTTTTTCTTCTGCGTCCACACACTAGCGCTTCGGTGTGAAAAAAAAAATAAAATAAAATAAGACGAGAGAGAAAGAGAAGTGATCGAGGTCGCGCTCCCGAAGTGTCGCGTTTGCCAAGTGTCAACCAGAGCGTCGCCCTGCTCCTATAGGCACTTTTAGAATAGCGTTCGCAAGCAAACGCCTTACGTACGTAAAGAAATAGCGAGATCAAGCAAACTTGAAAAAAAAGCCTAGTTGGTGTAGCTTCATCGTTCTGCTGCGCTGTGGCAGGCACGGTGACGCACGAAGTTAGTGCAAAACTAGGAACACGCGACAAGTGAAGCGCGTGAAAAATTACCGTTGTCCTCAGTGCGCATGCTCCGTACGCTATTAGAGAGTGTTCGCTTGTCGGTAAGCGTGTTACTCTTTACGGAATACCGTGATACCGTAGTCCGGAATACCGGACTGTAGAATACGTGGGGTAGCAGTACTAACACCGGCGGCGACGCCTTGTGGCGATGTTTTCAACCGCAACGCCTTAGAAGCGTTTTTTATTATTATTATTATTATTTCTCGTCACATGCGTGGACGTATCTCGTCCAATGAACATAAACAGAGGACTGCATGTTAACGATTACGTAAGATGTGCACAATTTACTCGCAGCAGCTTTGTAGAATACGGTATGTATACGTTAATAGATCGGCGCCCTATCTGGTATTAAATTCTGCTCCACAAGGCGGCGCTACCAGTATTGCTATACTGCCATCCACGTATCCGGTAGACCTGGTATTCCGCAAAGAGTTGTACGTTTACGGTATACCGGGTTACCGAATTGGGTGTGAGGCCGCGGCAACAAAGCTGGTGGGGACATTTGGCCACGTAGCTAGAGTTGAACCAGAGGGCACCCACAGGTAATACTGTAGCGACCTAATTAACATCTTCTACTTAAAGGAAATTTGTACCGCGTTTTGCCCCAAGTACACGCCTACGTCATGGCTGGCTGGCCCCCGGCGTCGTTATTCTGTCGATAGAAGAGCCAAACCAACTGATCGAAAACGAAGCCGAAGGCAGCGCCAATTCTTTACTGACTTCAAACGAAGGCATGTCTGCACATTGTAAGTAGAAAAAAACTTTTAATAGAAAAAGTGTACTGCATTTCAATACTACTAAAAAGACCAGGAACCGCGCACACTAGTAGAAGGTCACGTGATGGGTCACTTACGCATCTTCACGTTTTTGTCGCGTGGGGCGCCAAAGATCTTTTCTCACGACGTTTAGTGATGAATTATAAATATAAATCCTCGTTTAATGAGTAGAACGGGGCTCGTTCTAACCAACAGATAGGCAATCTTTCCGTCAACGAAGATTTTTTGATTTGTGTTCCGAGCGGTTGTCTGTCCCTTTAAGAAAACTGTTGCTCGGAAATTATGAAAGGTAAAGCGTAAATTAAATACAGCCGCAAGAACGTTTCAAGTCGCAAGCAGTAAGATTAGACGAATCCATCTACCCATCGTTCTCAACGGTAGCTTGAACGATCGCAGCGCTGCAGTCTCCTCTAGTAACTTTAGCGGGAAACTGCATCGATTATGACGTAGCCTCCGAGATCGGACCGCGTGGCACCCGATCTCAGAGGCTGTTCCGGCGGGCTTAGGGCTTCGTCGAACCCGTGTCGACGCTGCCGTCTGCTCAACTTCGTCTGTTCAACTCCGTCTGCTTCGGCACAGAGGCGGCCGACCAAGAGCCCTTGTGGGCCGCGGGTCCGCGTAGCTATTCCTGCGTCCCCCACGCTTGCCCACAGCCCACCCGCCTGCCTGCTCGAGCGCTCGTCGCCGGCGCTGGAACGCGAAACACGTGCTTCGGCCGACAGGCCGGCGCCTCGGCGAAGCCTCTCTTTCCGTTACCTTTTTTTTTTTTTCTTTTCTTGTTTTGACTTTGAGTTTGTCACAGTGTTCTGTTATTTCTCTCGAAGTAAAAAAAAAAAAAAAAAAAAGACAACGAGTATGATCCCGTTCTGGAAACTGTCGCAGCAACGGCCGTGAGGAGGAGGAGGAGGAAGGATGACGGATGCCTGCGTACCTGACTTTTTGTTTTGTATATATCTGCCTTCTCTTTTCTCTCGTTTTTTTTTTTTTCTTTCTTCTTTTTTCTTTAGTGTTCTGCGTTTTGCTTTCACGGCGGGCGCGTGTTCTGGCGCAGAAACGGGAGTCACAAGACTTGATAGTCTTTTCCACGTGATCGCGCGTTCTTCCTTTCCTCACTGGCTTTCGATTGGCTTCGCTTATCTTTACGCGTGTTTGTTTGAGGTTACGCGTGTAGTAAACATAAAGATTGCCTTCTCTTCTCTAAAGCAAATTCTGGACCATGGTGTTCTGGACTAAATTTTGCGGCGATCATCTCCGAGATTCTCTCTCTCTCTCTCTCTCTGTGTGTGTGTGTGTGTGTGTGTGTGTGTGTGTGTGTGTGTGTGTGTGTGTGTATTTGCGAACATATTCTGACGTTCCTTTGTATTTTTATTTGTCATAGCTTCCTGTACTATACTACCACCGGCTTCCTGGCTCCCGCCCCCCCCCCCCCCCCTCCCACAGTCAAACTTTTGCCATTTTTCTCGCGTCATCATCATGAATATATCAGGATATATAAGAGCTATGACTCTAGCTCAAGAAGCTCAGTGGAGTACCCTTAACGTTGGTGACTATTACGAACGACAGAAAAAAAGGAAAAGAGAAGGAAGCGAGAAAAAAAATTAAGAGGACGCTTAAGCTTCGCCTTTGAGTGTAACGCGATAGCATTCAAAGATCGCTGAATGCTTGTCAGGCTTCCCGGCAAATGCAGCTTTCTTTTTTCTCCACCTTCGCCTCTGCTCGCCTCTGCGCGCTGCTGCCGTTTTACGCTGCCGAGGAGGCGAGCGCAATCTGGATGGTGTTTCTGCAAGTAGCATACCCGGGCGCGCCGCTGTTTCATGAATGGTAGAAATGCTGTAGACGGGGTTTGTGTTTGAGTTTCCGCGAATTGTTTTCTCGTATATTCAAATTACAATCCGACACTATCATGTCTGTAGGTTGTGGTTAAGTCCTACTTTACTATTTTTCTGACGGATTTTACTTTGAGAAATCCTTCGCCACGCGGAGGATCTGCGTGGTCCGGAATGATTTTCTCAGCCGCCCACGCCACGCGCCAACATCGACGCCGGATTTTCCGCGGCACGGGGCCCTTAACGCTATCGCGTTTAAATATGAACGGAGGCCCGAGCCTCTTTTAAAAGCTCGTGTCGCGCGACGCTCTCGACAGAAGCGTGCAGGCGAGGGGCGACACGCTGTTCGACGTCCCGTGGCGCGTTTCAGCAGCACGCGACCGCGCGGTTTATTTTTAAACCGCGCGATACGTCTGGCCTCCGCCCCGACGGCGCGTGCACCTCCAGCTGACGGCTGGAGCCCTTGGTCGAACGGCGCCAACCCCGTCCCGTCCCGGCGTTGTGTCGCGTTCGCTTTTGGGGCAGGAGACAACCCTCGCAACAACCCCCGTTGGTCGCGTTCCACCCGCACGGCATCTTCGACTGGTCGTTGTGCACTGACCCGGCAGGTGGGACGTGTACAGAGGTCAACACATTTCTCTACAAAATGCTCGAACCAGGTCCTCAGGACAGCGCTGTAGCGATACCTGAAGGCCACGTGTGGCTCAAAATCGGCTGTATGTGAGGTTGCGCGACTACGTTTACAGTTTATATGTTGATCTCTATCGACCTGGTGGTCGGTTCAAGCTTTGGCAGCTGCTTTGGCCCTCAGGAGTGTGTTCTATAGACAAGTGGTTGACCTCTGTACGATAGCCGTGTTAAAAACTGCGCTGCGTGAAGATGTCTGAGGGAACGTGCTGGAGTTGGCATGGTTAGGTTGCGTCATCGCTATAGCGACCAGCTAATCTCGTATTGTAAACGAGATAAGCTGTAGTTTATGTATAAAGCGCTGCCGGAGAGTTCCGAAGAGACCGCTCGCTTAGGCCATGGTGACGTCAAATGTGAAAGGCAAGTGGTAATTTTCTCAGCTCTAGCGGGATAGTATACGTTTCCGCCAAAGTGTACCTTCAGGGTGTAACCGCGTAGCGTAAGCTGATTCAGTATGTTTGAATATTGTCCATTTTTGAATAGTCCAATAGCGAATAATATTCACGTTCATTTGAATATTATCCGCTGGATATTAGTGGGACCGGAAGAGGACGACTGCGGCTCATACGAAGCGAAGGAGAGCACAGAGCATCATCACTGGGTTTTCATCCCAGTTTATTGCGGGAAATCCTTGCCTGTCGTCAACGGTCCCTGCACGAAGCATCCGCGCTTGTTCAGACGTCACACAGAAACGTCGAACGAATGTCCGAGCGAACGAATAAGCGTGCGAGCGAGCGAGCGAATGAATGAATGTGTGAACGAACGACTCAATGAATGAATGAACGAATGAATGTGTATAATGAATGCACCTTGATGTGTGCTCTCGCTTAGCGCCGGGTAGCTAACGCACCGAAAATTCAGGCTCGGAGACGCGTACCCTGAAAGAAGTTTGTACTTTTTTTTTTATTACTATCCCGCCTACGTTTGCTTTGATATCGCTTCTTTCCTGGCGCAGGAAAGGTGGCGCTAATGACCTTCGATCCAATTACCTACAGCGGCGCTATATATATATATACACACGTATTAAGATAACGCTCTGCCTCAGGTTACGTTACGAATGACCGCCTCCCTCCATGATGCGGAGGGTCACGCGACCATTAACTCTCGCATCTTCTCGAAAAGATTTAAAAAGAGAAGAAGGCTCCCGCGTTATCGCCGAAGAAAGCGTTGGTAGCAACGACGTTTTATTTAATTTCTTCGCTTATTTTGTTTAACCAAGCGACCCGTATAGTGCATCCGGGCCACGCAAATGACGGTCCAAGCGGAGGCGTTTATAGCACTTAACCCCAACGTGGCCCGGCCGAAGCGATGTACGAAACTAGACGGCAAGGGGAGAGCTTCTCGGGCTGTGCGTGCAACGCCGACAGCCGCGTTAATGGCCGAACGCCATTTGCGGTGCGGTGGACTGTCCTCGTTAATCCACTTCCCTGCATGACCTGGCATGCAGCGCTATGCGTGTATATGCTAATAACTCTTGGTGCAGTTTCAAGGGCAGAGATTCCACCCCGTCTATACGTGAAATGGCTTCCACCTCTCTCTCTCTCTCTCTCTCGTTTATTACGTTCTTCATTTCGCTCGTTCATCGCAGCGAGAGCCTTTGAAGGCATTTCTTTTGAATTTTGTGCGGCCGCGGTCGTTGATGATCGTCGGCCATATTGTCGTGATGGGCCACGCCGTATACAGGGTGTTTCGGCGAACACTTTCAAAATTTATTTAAGGTTGCGTGTGGCAGATAGCCAAATTCGAGTTAATGAGCTGGTCTACTCGACGAATCGGACATTACTTGCTCAAAAAAAAAATTGAAATGCATAATCGACTAATTAACAAAACTTCACTAATTAAGTTTTTTAACTAATTTCCTTATGGTCCATATATTGCAGTTCACAAGTTCTAGCCGTGGATTTCGCAAGGTGGATCCACTTGGAACGAATTCTCAGGATGGCACCAGTTTTGAGATAATAATTCCTGAGCTCCAGTTCCAGTTACTTTTGTGCTTCAATGCATAAAACGACGTTTTGTTAAGAATGCGAGAAAGCCGCCATGGGGATTGAGGTGGAGAACATTGTTTATTGTCGGTGCCGGCAATAAAGAAAATGGAAATTAAGATGAAATACACAAAGTTGGCGAGTGACTTTCCTTTTTATTCATTTCGCGGGGCTCACTGTTGCCTACATTTACGAGGTTGTGTGTGTGTGTTCTTTCTTTCGGCCCTGTATTAAACCTGCAGTAGTGCGCCAAGCCGTTCGTTTGGCTAACCTCTCCAGTTATTTATCCATCGCAGCGGAGGGCGCCGAGGGGTCTGTTGCAGTTTTCAAGGGCAAGAAAGAGACTCGGACGAGCGGCTGTATAGACTGAACAGATGTTCATTGTGCTGCAAGTGCTACTGTGCTCTGCGGTGACAGTGACCGACTGTCAGTGTGTGTCTGTGCTCCTTTCTTTATCTCTACGTTCCTGTCACTTCTCCCCCTCTCCTCTCTCCCCAGCGTAGGGTAGCAAACCGGATCTTCCCATCTGCTTAACCTCCTTGCCTTTCCCCTTCTTTTCTCTGTCTTCTAATTAATAATTATTAGTTATAATTATGTTTAATTAACCATTCTCTCACTAGCGCGCGCTCTTATTTTTCGGACGGGCTGGTTGATACGCGTACTAATTCGTCGTGATACGTTCGTTATTGGAATACGCAAGTCGTGTGTATACCCGATAGGCAGGCTATACGCAGGGTGAATAACTTGGCGGTGAGTGTTCAAGCGGCTATTGTTATAGTTCTCAGAGGCTAGCGGTCTGGCACAACCCAGTGCGAACTTTCTGAGCCGTTCAGCTCAGAAGACCTTGAATGAATAACTTTTTTTTTTATCCACTGCTGTAGAAGATGTTCTTCAATGTATTCCATGTACTCAAGTCTTCATGCTCCTGTAACCGTTGTCTTATTTGTTACATACATACATACATACATACATACATACATACATACATACATACATATATACATATATACATACATACATACATACATACATACATACATACATATATACATACATATATACATACATATATACATACATATATACATACATACATACATACATACTAGATCTTTTTTGGCTTCGAGCCAGCTTTTCAAGAAGGAATCATGTATTCGAGGCCATTTTTACGCAGAAAGAAAAGCCGGAACAAGCGCTTTCATTTGTGTAAACACTTTCGACTGCTCACATGGCATAGCCCCCTCTTTCTCCCCCTTCCCCTCCCCCCTTTTTATTTCCTTATCTAGCTCCATGGCGCCAAAAAATTTGGAAGTCACGAACGGCTAGTGCGGTAATTAGACGGTGGGGTCGGCACTTTCGCACTCTGTTTTCATCTTCCTGTGCACGGCCGGACTCAAGAAGACGGGCGTGTGCTCTGCAGAAGGACTTGTTGGGCTAGTTGGTGCTTACTTAACGACGTATTGTAGCACGAAGGGCACAGTGACGAAGAAGGCACACGTCACAGGCGCTATACTAACACCTTTATTCGAAAAAGAGCGAGATACCGTATCTATACTGTTCCCAACAAGCAGGCGCACCAGCCACTCGGGGCAGACATGGGGCAGACTATACATAGGCTCTGTACTCTGCTGTGCAGTCCGGTCGTGTCATATATGCCGGCCTTTCGCATTACGCCCTTGCCTCGGCGCGATGTTTTCCTGTCGCCAATCAAATTGTGACTGCCTGGCAGCGATGTGGCTTGACCGTTGCCTTATAGGGATCTGCTGCCTAAGGCTTATATAGTACGGCTACAACAAGGGCGCGTCAGTTTTCTTCTTCGCTTTGTGCGTGTTAGTAGTCGGGGCGTCCTGTACGAGGCGGATGCTGGGCTTATTGATTTACTTTAACCTCTCCTAGCAATTACGTGGTGACCTAAATATTGACCCAGCCGATGTTTATATATAAGCGAGGTCAGTCCGGCCTCACTAACCGTAGGCTATAAGGACGCGTTAAAGGACGCCCAGCTTGTTACAGCGCTCTGGGGGGCAAACCCGAGGGCTGAGGTTTTTGCGACCAGCGTAGCGCGGAAGTATATGGCTGTCCAACTTGTGTTTTAAGCTGTTGCTCTCCGCCAAGTAATAATAATAATAATAATAAAATAGACATTAAAATATTCTATAGTTCCCGCTTGCCGGTAAATGTATCTTATGCAGCCGTAATATTTACCGGGAAACGCATGCGGCGAACGCTATACGCGAAGGCGAGCTTTCTGGTTCTTTTGTAGCCCGCGCTGCCGCGGATGCGTGGAGGCGAGCGTCATCTAGTGGTGCTGCAAGGAACCCAGCGGCGCGTCGCCTCCCGCTGTGATTGGTTGAGTTTTTGGGTGCGGAGACGAAGAAATCTCGGGTTCCTATAGTCATATATACTGTTTCGCTGTAAGAAACGTGTGCTTATCTCGCGCTTTATAAGTGGCTCCTGTATACCCACCGCGGTCGTCTGTCAACGGCCAATGGCGTTGAGCGGCTGGACTGGAGGGCGTAGCGATTGCATTTGCTCGTGGGGAGGGAGACGAAAACTGAGTTATGTGCCTTCACGCTTCCTATATTGAATTACCCGCGCCATATCTTGCACTTGCTCGGCGCATTTCTCCTGCACCTTGTACGTGATTTGTTCCCCCCCCCCCTTTTTTTTAACACGAAAGTGTTTTATGCCGGGGTCCACCAAGACTTCACTGACGTATTTCCGTCACGGAAATAATGTTCCGAAAATAATAATAACGTCACGAAAATAATGTTAATGTTACATAATAATGTAATGTAAATAAATGTTCGTGTATGTTCGTGTGACGTATTTCCGTCACGGAAATACGTCACACGAACATACACGAACATAATACAAAGAAAGAAACCAGAAGAAAAAGTTCCACAAACATGCAAAATTTGGAAATCGAACCCACGACCTCTCGGTCCGCGACGATAGATCGCCGAGCGTTTAACCCATTGCGCCACAAACGCATTTGCAGAGAGCTACACAGACGCGCCTTATATATCTAACACTCCTCCGTGTACCCGCGCTCTTGCTCGGGGCGGTGCCGCCGCCTACGAGCAGAAAAGAGAAGTACTGCATTATGACACTAACGCGCACCGACAGTGAACGCTTCGGTGGTCTCAGCACTACGACGCCTCGATGCCAGCATTCGAAGGGACGCTGGCATCAAGAAGCACTACCAACGCCACCTAGGTGGCGTTCACCGTACTCAGCACAGCGGAGCGTGGCCTCCGCAATTAGCTCTGAAAATGTTTCTGAAGTTGATCGCGGAGGCTGCAATTACGACGCGCTGTACGCGCTGATTTGACTCGGTGACGATTCAGTTACGTGCTTTGTCTTGCGCGTTGTATTAGTGTGTCAGTTACGTGCTTCGTCTTTCGCGTTGTGCTAGCGTGTGCAGCGTAGTGCAGCTTCCATATGCACGACGGTTGCTCATGGTCATCGACGTTGGTAGTCGTGATGGAGGAGACGTGCCACCAGGCGTCAGCGTGGGTGCATCAACGCCTAAGGGCGCTTTAGCCACAAAACACCAATAGACATTATATATCAATGTGCAATAAACATTACACTACTTCTGTGAAGACACGTTTCACTTTCGTGTTCTATACCGATTCCTATATAAGAGGGATCAACCACATTTTTTACCTCATCGCGCGCAACATTCTGCGAGCACCACTGCCGCAATTATTAGACTACTAAAGAACAAATAGCAAAATAAATAAACTGAAGTGCACGATAAGGAAACCCCGAGCCCTTCACTATATGCCGTGTCACAGCTCATAGCTGTGATTCGCGGTGACTGCGCATGCGCGCAGGGTCTATATTCGTCTTGCTTTGTGTGAAAAACTGGGAGTGCTTGGAAATTTATAAAGACGAAACTTAACTGAAATAGCATCACAAGAACGTCCGAAGCCGCAAGCACGAATAATGGACATATTTATATATACTACAGTCCAACCCGCATATATCGAATGTGAAGGGGATCCACTAAAAAATCCACCACAAACCACTATACAGAAACTTTCAAGGGGATTTTACAGCTCCTCGATACACACAGTAATTCGTTATATGCGGGTTCGATATATCCGGGTTCGACTGTATATACACTCGTCGTTACCACGGTTGCTGAATGTTATCAGTGACATATTTCCCTCTATTAGTTTTTAGTAGTCAGCTCTGTGGCCCAGGGCAGCGATAAATGCGTCGGCTCTTACGTATAATGCGGACGTCATGAATAAAACAGCTCACGGAACAGTGTCGAAAAGCAAAAGTTTGACGTTTGAGGATCTGTGTGCCACCATTTATTTATTTGTTTATTTATTTATTTATTGACGTAAGCCAGGTCACCTCTGCTTATTACTGATGGTTTTTACCTAACCAAGACGGTGCTCCATCGAACTCTCCATTAAATAGAATGCGGGCGTGCGTGCGTCTGTTTTCCACTCGACGCCGTACGCTTATACGCGTGTTTCTGCGGAGCCGTGCCTACTACGTACTATGAACCACGCGTCCGCGTACGTCATCCGCCGCAACGGCATCCGCGTGACTGACGCGATCCGGGCGCTGACGGCGCGCTGGTGGAATTCTCCGACGCGGAAATCGTAGGGCGCGCACACGGTTCTCTTCCGCGCGTTCACGGATCACGTGGCGCGTTGGCTCGTGCCGTCCGTAGTGCGACGCCTTTCCCTCTCCACTTTCGCTTCTCCCCCCTTTCCCTCTTCGAACGCCACCGCGGTGAATCACATGTGGACAAGCTTGCCGCGAAACTGGTTGTCTCGCCGGTGTCCCAAGAGCTATCTCTCTCTCTCTGTTCCTCTCCCGAGTTCAATCTCGCTTGCGGCGGCGGGCATCTTGCCTTCGATCTCGCGTTCGTCCTCGTCCAAGACGCCGAGAAAGGAAAACACCCGTCGGGGCGGACCGCGAACGAGCGTGTGGTTGCTAAGACGAGTTTTGAACAGCTGAACTGCAAAAACAAAGGACTGAAGAAGATCCAAGAAGGCCGTCGCTCTCCTTGTCGGTCTTCCTTAGTAGTTTCTCTTTCAGTTCAGCTGTCCAAAACTCGCCTTAGCTATGAACCAACTAACTGGTCTGGTCTTATTGGTTGCTTCGTCGAAGTAACGCGGCTCTGTCCTTTCTCGAACGTTACACGGTGCGCATTCACTAGAATGGGGAGGGCTTGTTTAGTGCCTCCGTAAACGTGCTGTAAACGTTCGTGGAATGCCGGGTTGTCGGAGTGACGTATGTGGCCGCAGCGACGCTTGTGACGCCGAGCTTAACCAGAGAGTGCACAAAACTATAGTAGTAGTAGTAGTAGTAGTAGTAGTAGTAGTAGTAGTAGTAGTAGTAGTATAGTAGTACTGCAGTGACCTACCGTGTGTGGAATAGACTTTTTTTTTTTTGTGGTATTGCGGCGGATGAAGTTCACCGATAAACGAGAACCAGTAGCGCGTCAAGAAAGAATTCCGTAACTTGCAACGATTCTTCCAGCTCTCTTTCGGTTGTGACATCCGCTGCGCAGACTCTCCGATCGATGTAATATCAACTCTCCTTCCACCGATACCGATGAACGAAAGAGAGAGAGCAGATCGAATTGGCGTACAGTTCGAACGGAAATGTATACTACAAATGTTATTCCTGTTAAAAAAGAAAGAAAAAAAGCGCGCAGTTTGGCGTTGCCGACGACGACGCTCGATGTTCAGCGATTTCAATCTCTTCCGCTTCAAACGAGAGTTTGGCCCCGGCCTTTTAAAGAAAGCGTTGCCGCGGGACCTTCACCGGATTCCACATCCGCCCTCGCTCGAGGTGGCCGCGAAAATTGATAAGCGCCGCAAGGCTACCCCGCCGTGTGTAGCTACTTGTGTACGGAACACTTATTGGCTGGCATCGCGGTGCACTCTGGTGTGTAGCCGCCCTCCGCACACTTATACATCGCGTGCAAGTGTGAGTGTTCGCTCCTTTTTTCCTCGTCCTTGGCTGCGTGCGTAGTGGGCCTATACATCGCGTGGCGGTCGTGTGACGCGTACTAATGATCCGGGGGGTGCGAACGTGCTTGTTTGCGTGCGCGTGCACTCTCGTGTATGTGGGCGCGCGCGTCTTTACTCTCTTTCTTTCTTTCACTGTCGAGCGTCCAGGTTGCTAGTGTATAGGTTGCGCTGCGCAGAGTCGTATTGCGGCGGTAGTTTGATCCAAAGTTTCAATCTACCCGCCGTGGTTGCTTAGTGGCGTTCGCGTTGCACTGCTAAGCACGAGGTCGCGGGATCGAATCCCGGCGGCATTTTCGATGGGGGCGAAATGAAAAAAAAAAAAAAAAAAAAGATGCCCGTGTACCTTGCATTTGGGATACGTTAATGTACCCAAGGGGCTCGAAGTTCGTGGTTTCGGCTCGTAAAATCCCAGAATTTAAAGTTTGATTGTATGCTTGTTGACATTTCTATAATAGCGCTAGCAGGAACACAAAGGCACACACACACACAGACAGACAGAAGGGGGGTGGGGTGGAGATAAGGGTTGAAAATTGCGCGTGATGGTACATTTGGAAACTTATTTGGCTACGACATTCCTGTGCGCTCGGGTTGCTTGATGCATTGACCATTTGGGGCTGCAGTGAACGGATTCTATTTGCGTATCGTCTTGTAGTGTACACGTTCCTTCAACTAAAAAACTGGTTGTTAGTCTCCGGAAGACATGTCTCGAGTAGTGATAAGCGCTCTATGCCATGGACCTTCCTTGTTCTTACCGTCATTGTGTGCGTACCGTTGTGGACGAGTACGACGAGAACGAGACAATTCGAGGCAAATTGGGTGCAAGATTGCCTTGGCACACACGGCTAAAGGCTGACGAATTGCCTGCGTACAGGTCAGAATGCTATGCGTACAGGTCAATTCAGAAAAGCGAGTTCATTGTACATACACGTAATCGGCGTTCGCAGGAGAGAGAAGTGGCACTGATAAACAAAATTGTTAAAGGCGCTTTCAACAGTCTTACACAGCGATAAAAGTGCATCGTGCACATCGCATTTGCGCCTGTAATTGGTTTCGCATAACATGCACGCAATTAGTCATCGCCTTCGAAGAACGGCATGCACGTTACTCCACAGCCGCGAAGCGGCCATCGATATACATACGTTACACTCGGCAGCTTTGTGTGCGGGTCAAGATGGGGCAGGAACTCGTGCCCCCTTTTTGTATTCTGTATATTGAGCCATGCGCTGTCTTGGCTCTCTCAAAAAGACCCTGTCACCCGTTCCTATAAGTCTCTTCGGGCATGTTCTTCCTCCTCGCGTGTTTTACTTTCTCTTTTCTTTTTCTTCCCCCCCCCCCCCCCCTCCTGGCTTCCGACCCAGCGAGTCACGTTCTCGCCAAAAAGCACGCGTTCTTCGATCGCCCGCACAGAGGACGTCAAAGCGGCGAGATCTCTTTCGACAGAGAGCTGGTCTGCCAGCTAGCGCGCAGGGAAATTATAGCGCCTCGGGGCCAGCGGCCCCGAACAGAGTGCCAAGGCGTGGTGGTTAGAAAGGCTTAGAAACAAACGTTAACGAAAAAAAAAAAAAAAAAGGAAAAGCAACACTTAAAAGCTGCGCCTTCAATGAAACAACAAGCCGCACAGAAGTGTATACTAGCAGGGTCCGTGGCTCCGTCTCCTCAGTCTTCGCGGATGAAGGAAAAAAAAAATACAAAAGTCTCCGTGTCTCCTGCTTCTCATATCAGGCCAAAGCGGTCCAACCTTGACACGCTGCCAACAGACGGGCTCTGTCGGGTGCTCGCCACAACCACCTTCCTCCTCTCCGTCCATTTCTCTATCTCTCTCTCTCCTGTCGCGATCGCCACCGCTGCAAGCTTTGGCGGAGCCTGCGAGGCGCGAGCCCGATTTATAAACGTGAACGCGGCATTCCGAGCACGCTCCTCACTCTAAGGTCCTTCTCTCTATCTCTTTCTCGTCTCTCTTTCTCTCTTCCTTTTTTCTTTCTCTTTATCCTGTAGCTAGCGCGCAGCGTAGCCTTTAGTCGCATTTGCGCCGTAAAACAAACAAACTTTCTCTTTCATCTGATGTCGCGCGAGTGCGAGTGCTAAACCTTCTTGGGAGACCCCCTCCTCCCCTACCCCGTCAGGCCCCGAGTCACCGCGCGCCGCGACCCTGACTCCCTTTCGGCGCCCGGTCGGGGTTGGAACCCTTTCGGCGGGGCATTTCGTCCCTGGGGGTGCTCGACGCCGGATCCTCACGGCGGAATTCGCCCGGTCGGGCGAATTCCGGCGCGATTTAGCGCGGTCTTTCAGCGGTGTACTGGTGGGGGGGAATGTGTTTGTTTTTCGCTAAGATGAGGATGACTAGTACTCGGGGGTCACCGTGAATTACTGCTCGCGTGGTTGCTGGTCTATATACCGTTTTGCTGGTCTATATACCGTTTTGATACCGTTTTGCTGGTCTAGATGCCGTTTTGCTGGTCTGGATGCCATTTTAGATTGAGCACGAGGCCTCGCGGGATTGGATTGGATTTCGTCTTGCAACGGCGCAGTTGCCGTTCCTGTGGAGCGGTATGGGGGAGAGAGGGAAAGCATTTCGTACCGGAGCTGAGGCGCGCGGTAGGGGGTCAACATTCATTCATCGAAATTAACGATCAGAATTAAATGATAAAGTGCGAATGCGGCTATCTCTTTCTTTCTTTTCTTTTTTTTTTTGCTCGGAATAGGCAAGTGGCAGTTTGAAGTTCGAGCATATTTCGCGTCAAGTAACATTTTACAGGATGCGGCAGTCCTGATAGAAAACAGAAAGTTGCTATATAAATCACAGCTTGACGTTACTGGCAAATAGGCAGCTAAAGATAATCAAAATACGATTGATAACAATACCAAAAGTATGGGTTAGTTGTCGCCTCACCTTGAATATAATAAGACAATGAGTAGCAAACTGAAATTTCGGACACGCCAAAAACACCTACAGGATGTTCATTTTCAAGTTTTACGGAATTTTTAGAAATCGCCTGTAGCAGGTAGCATAATTCTTATCGTTGAGCCGTGTTATTCGAAGAGGCGGACATTAGTGGCACGAGAAATCGAAAAGCATATTCAACTAATTAACGAAAATGGACTAATGAACTTCTTGGTTAATTACTTTACGACGCATATTGCAATTTACGTATTGTAGCCGGTGAGCTTGTCAGGCGTATCTACTTGGAATGAATTTCCAGAATGACGCCAGTTCGGAGATTTGTGCCACCAAACTCGCCGTAAAAATGCACTGTTGTTCCCGTTACTTTTTTTACCAAAATGGCTGTTTTATACATTGAAGCGCAAAAGTAACTGGAACGCCCATGTATTTCGTCCCACATTTTGGGAAATAACATCTCGAAACTCCTGTAAATTAATTTCACATGCACTCACCGGCTAAAATTGTGATGTGTCGTAAAGTAATTAACTAAGAAGTTAATTAGTCAGTTTTTGTTAATTATTTGGATATGTGTTTTGATTTCTCGTACTACTAATGTGCGACTCTTCGAATAACCCATCTCAACGATAAGAATTACGCTACCCGCCACAGGCGATATTTAAAAATTCCGTAAAGCTTAAAAATGAACACCCGGTAGCATAAATGTAACATAGGAGAATGCGAGTAACTCAAATCACTATCACGTAACAAAGAAGCCCATGAATTGCAACTTAGGAACAACGCTTGCAAGATTAAAAATATAATAAAAATATAGGTGGATCCCGCGCTTATGCGTAAGATCGGTATTATACGAAGCTTTCTTTCATGTTTGCGTTCAACGCTGTCCACTCGCTCGTTCCCGCACACTAGAATGTGTGTTTCTTTGTTTGTTTGATTGTTTTTTTTTTTGCCCTTTTTTCTTTCTTTTTTTTTTTTGCTTGCCTCCGAGAGTGGCTCATACCCACCATAAGGGATTGGCCAAGAATCGGGTGAATTATGAGAAAAATTATACGAGTCTAAAAACAAGCACTACTGAGTAATTTTAAATAGCTAGAAAGAATGAAGTCGTATAAAATTTAAGAATTGAACTAGGAAATCCGTTGCCGACTTCTTTTTCACTTCTCTGTATAGCTTAGCGCTCTTCGCTCAATGCGCGCTCTGGTCCCATTTTGTTCACTTTCTCCACACACGACTGTTGCGCAGCCGACTCCATCTTGACTTCTCCGTTGCCGACATTTCAACTTCATGCGTTTTTTTTTGTTTAGCTTGACCATTCAGGCACATACCGAGTGGTACACACACCCCATTCTGTGTCGCGGGCCAGAAATGGGCACATACCCCATTGGCGCATGCGCAGTTTGCTGCAACATACCCGGTGGCTGAACTTGTCCACTAACAGCACCCGTCAAGCGGGAAGACGAGGCAAAGATAGCTTCGCTTCTTTTTAGAAGAAACGGTGACGCAAGATTTGAACTAAATCTTGTGTCTGCGCTCCCAGCTTTAGACCATTGCAAAAAAAAAAAAAAAAAAATGCATCGCTCCCGAGCTCAGTGACGTCGACGCACCCGTGGCGACACACTGCGGCGTGTAGGCGCAGCACAGCACGTGGAGCTCAAGTCTACGCATAGGCGTCGTTCGGAACTCCGAGCCTGCACCGCCGTTGCCAATCGGGTTGCTGCACCGTCTCTGGCGCCAGCCACGGTTTTCGACACCAGTGACGACACTTTTGATAGAAGGGAGTTGGGGGGGGGGGGTGTAACGGGGTTGCTGTCAGGGAGGGGGAGGGCGCCTTTCCGAGAAATCTCGCCGCGATGAAGTAGATAGAGCGTGCGTGGGAAGTTCGCTGGAACGCCTGTGGTCAGCGAGCGCGACGCGCCAACGCTGCCCAAGCCTAACCCAACATGCATGTACTGTGTGTGTGTGGGAGCCTCAGTTTCGACATCGAGGATGCCGGGGCCAGGTGGAGATTCCTTAACTCCTTTTCCCGACCCTCGCTACGTTTCCCGGGTTTCGCAAGTATAGCGGCTGGAAAGTCGGGAAGCTTGCGCGCCCACCGGTACCGCGTTATAGATAGACGTGGCGTGTTAGCTGGCCTCGGTTATTACGGCTGTGCTTCCCCGACTCTTCTCCACGTTCCAAACTCGATGTGGGGTCGAGCAAGCAGGGTTTATTCATAGCGGGTATTATGCGTAACGGGGTGGAGAGTCTGCGTTCTAATATATAATATGGACCGGGTGTACAAAAGGGTGCAAGGAAGACGGTACGAAAGAACCCAAGGAAGAGTTAGGGTACAGCTGCTGCGCGGCTCCGCTGGCACGGTATTCGGGTAGGCCGAGTTTGTCTGAGTGCGCGAATTCTAAAAAATCCCTAATTGTAAACGCTTGTCCCTAGGCTGTTTTGTTTACGTAGGTCGTGCGGTAGCACCCAGCTAAAGATATTTCGTTCTTTTCTTTTTTTGGTCCGCAGTGCACTGTGAACCAAAGTATACCTAATAGGTTAGGTAATATAGGTGCCTATGAGCACCCGATTAATAAGACCTATGTACTGTTAATCGGTGAATACCGTGGGAACGTTAAAAAACAGTTTTCGATCACCCTAACGACAGCATGGCATGCACAGCCGACAGATGGACGTGGTCACGTGACGGTCCCTCTCGATCCACCGGTCTGGCATGCACGAAGACGAGACGCTGGTTGTGCGATCTGTGTCTAAAAATGGCACGCTAGACTGCGGGAATCTGAATGTGGCGCTGAAAGGGGGGGGACGGCGTTCCCGTTGCTCTCTAGCCTTCTCGATCGTTCATCGGCCACTGCTCTCTTCTCGCCTGGTCGCTCGACCCCGGGGCTCGGGCCGCGCTCTGCCGCCGGCGCCCGGAATGGTTTGCGTCTGCGCTATAGTTGGACTGCAACCCAGTTGACGGGGACCGGGTCTGAGGAGAGAGACCCGGCTACGACGGGATGAGAAGCTTTTAAACGTCAAAGGCACTTGCGATGCAAGGGATACTGGGCAGACCGAACATCATAAATTAAACTTGCCGAAAATTCGTAATGTATACGGTCAACGTTTCCTATCATTGGTCGGTGCAAAAATCTTGCAAGAACGAAATACCCAGCTTTATTAGAAAACTTCCAAATATTGTTCACTCATTAACACGTCAAGTTAAAGCGTCTATAGAGTCCCTGCGTAGGCTCTATAGGAGTACGACCGAGTACGACCCCTGGTGGCAACCTATAGGTAGTGTTTGAATTCCTTTCTGCACACATCTATAGAAGCCCGAGAAATGCGTGTTTCCAGGAACACTTCCAATCCCCCTCTCCCTTCTTGCGCTTGCTGGCCTTCATTTGTTTTCTTGTTTTCTTTTGATTTTTTTCTTTTTTTCTTGTGTTTAGCGTAGGTACGCAGTCCTCGGTTGCGTTAGTGCGACCCGTTAACTCGTGACAGATGGGCCCTTGTAAAAATAGCGCCCGGGCGTGCCTTGCGAGCCTGTCTTGATTGACGCCGTCACGTACGATTGTGGCAAGAAAAGGGAGAGAGAGAGAGAAAAAAAAAAGAAAGGAACTCTTGGTAATGTCAATTGTTTTTTTTTTTTTTTCTTGCCCCAACATGACCGTTGTCGTCTCGACTAGTGGGCTTGTTCTTGCTCGTTACTTACTCTGATAACGCATACTGTCGCCCTTCAGTCGAGTCGCGATGCACTGTGAATGAATATATTCAAATTAAATAAATTCTTGGGTTTTGCGTAGCAACACCACTGTCTGATTATGAGGCATGCCGAAGTGAGGGACTCTGGATTAAATTTAGCCACCTGGAGAATTTTTGACGTGCGCCTAAATATAACTACGCGAGCATTGTTGCATTTCGTCCCAATAGCGTCAATCAATACGAATATATATATATAATGTCACGTCGTTTTATGTAGGTGGCACAGACTCCCCTGAGCGGAAGCAAATATGGTAGGAATATCGTTCCGCAGTTTTTTTAGCGGTCCGTCGACAGTGTAATTAAATTTCGGCTAAGTGTACAGTCAGTATAATGTCGCATTTTTTTTTTTGTAAACAAAAAATGAACCACCGGGCCAAACCACTTGTACAAGCTATTTGTTTCGCGTATTACGAGGAAAGAAAAACTACTTCGCCGTTGCTTACTAAACACGGCACGTGTATCATTTTATCAAACTGGTAGCAAGTGCATTTAGTAAAGTGGTCACGTGTAGCAATACTCTGCAGTCTGAAGTAAACTGGAGTAACTTCAGGTAAGCACAGCGATAATTTGACCCGCAGCTCAGTTTCCGTTTTTTTTTTTTCTCCTTGCTGCTGCTGGACATAATTGCTAAGAATCTTAAATTCGCGTCCACAAATGTGGACATCGCGACTGAAGCAGATTGGTCTTGGCCGCGTAGGGGATGTGGGGATTGGCTTTTATTTTCTCCAGGACTAAGTGTTTGGCGTTTCACTTTCCGTGATTACTTTCTTTACTGTTTTAGAATTGCTTCTTTAGAGACTCTCTGCTTTTAACGAATTGCCGGTTATAAGGAACCCCCCCCCCTTTTTTTTTTCGTCCCGATGAATTCGTAAGAATGAAGAGTTACTGTATCTGCCGTTCGCATTGAAAAAAAAAGAAGGAACAAACGGAAACGGTCGCCATACGCTTACCAGACGAGAAAAACGCGGAAGAAACTGCGACTTCCTCGATGTTGCAACGTGTGCACATGGAATGGGCGGTGAAACGTGGTGCTCGTCGCTAACTGTCGAATCAGTTTTTTTTTTTTTTCACGGTTTGGATTGCCTTGGCTGCTCGCCGAGCATTTCGTCGTCTGGTGGGCGGATCTGCGCATTCCGCAGCTGGGTGGGAGGCCACGCAAGATGGCGCGCGCGTAGTACCTCATATCTGCAGTCCTGCCTTAACGGTTCTCTAAGCGCAGCGCATCCAATGATCAAGAAACAAGACACGCCATCAAACGCGATGTGTCTTCTGCTGACACGCCTTCGTCCGCGCATCAGCGCATTCCACGCAACGATGCCGCCAGTATATACGATGTTGTCAGCGACGCGCCCAGCATATTCAACGGCCTCGTAGATCGGCGCACGGCGGCTGTCTGCTATACTCGCCTGCGTGTTCGGTGCGCGTTGGAACAGACGACGTCGTTCTGTTTTTCTAGCATTTATTCGCTTGAGTTTCGTCTGCTTTCCGTCTGTTCCTATTTCCGCTCCTTTCGCGTGTCTGTGCGTTCGAAAGTGCCAGAAGGCATCAGTGACTTGTCGCCTTTACTGTTGTTGGTACTTTGCTTTATTGCTTTATTTTTTTTTACCCTTGGCGTCATTCTTTTGGGCGCACATGAATGGAGCCTTGAAACGAGGAAAGGAAAATAAACCATGACAGTTTAGTGCGTTCGTAACTGTCCGAATACGGTCAACGAGCCGCTCTTTTTGGAAATGGCGCCGCGCGCCGTTGAACAGCGGCTCTTTGAATCGCATGCTCGTGTGTGTTTATGGCCGTTTTGGGCCGCTGTCATCGTTCTGCGCTGAATCGGGTGTGTAAGAGGAGGCTGAGCTGCTGGTAATGGCTGCCTTCGCTTTCTCAAATGAACGCGCTCGCTCGCTCGCACGCACGCACGCACACACACGCACGCACACGCACACACACACACACGCACGCACACACGCACGCACACACGCACACAAAAGGGAGGGGGGAGGCGCAATGCGAGCAGCATGTTAGACCGAAGCGCGGACTATTTTCAGGTGCGGACGACGACGGGCGATTTGTTCTTTCCTTGTGTTTCTTCTTGACGGCACGCGCGATGGAGTTCACCGTCCGAATATGTGGACAATTCTACATATAGCCTGGCCCGTGGACAGTGATACCTTCGTATTGAGGCTGTGGACCTCGATGCGAAGGCAGTCGCATGTCGCTCGAACGAACTTCACGCGGTTTGATTTAGTGAAATTTCTTCCGTATTCCGTGCGCGACTGGAATACGCAGTGTCTGTAAAAAAACAATCTGTATCGTGTGTCACCGTACATTTCTTCATTATCAGTCCGCTGCATGCTGTAAGTCGCCCGTTCTCGGCGAGTGCCGGAAAAAAAGTGTGCGTTGTTTTTTCTATTTGGCGTCGATTGCTCGCGGCATTATAAAGAACGACGCGTGTAAGCGCAGAACGGTTCAAGCTCGCTGCGTGCCTTCGTGCTATTTGCCGAGTTTGTTTTCCTCGTAATTAACTCCACGGAGCTGCGTGCGTATAGAACGGATAGCCTTACGCCCCCGTCGGCGTAATTTATAGCCGCGGCAGTGTCGGAACACTGCACGCGCGAAGACGCCGGTGCATCGACCATTACGATGCAGCGTGCAAGTAGTAGTAATAAATTTGGTTTTATACGTGCCGTAACTGTACGATCTGGTTACGAGGCACGCCGTAATTGGATCACCATCTGGGATTCTTTAACGTGAACCCAATGCACGGTATGCACATCCTAATATCTTAGACGCAGCAAGAAAGTAACCCAAGACTTCAGGACCGTTGGGACGGAACTTCTGTTTTATAAGCTAAAACGATACCTTTCTTTTTTTAGAAGTCACGGTTGCAAACTACGAGTTCTGAGGGTGCTTACCTTAGTATGAACGTTACTGTAGTTTGTTGAACCGTGAACCGTTGCGACTGCAAAGAAGAGTCCCGGGAGCACTTCTTACTGGGCTAGTGGGTGCATAGCTATTAGAATAGGAGCTGCAACTTAACAACATACAGAGGAAGCAGATTGACAGGACGCGCGCCTCTCGGGGGAACATTGGCTCTGATTGGCCGGCGCCTGTGGTACAGCCTCCACCACGCTGCACGGTATTAGTAAGGTTTGAGCATACCCGAAAAAAAAAAAAAGGGGGGGGGGGGGGGGGGTGAGCGTCGCCGTTGCCTGGTGCTTGCTCCATGTCGAGGTCTTGATTAATGGCCGCCGTATCTCGTTCGCCGTCTCATTCATGCGAACGCGATACTCTACCCCCTCCTCTCCTTCCTTCCCCTCCCACTTTGGGACAATCTGTCGGACCTCTCCTCCGTGTGTACAGGGAACCCTTCTTTCCCTCGTTTGTCTTGTGGGTTTCGCTGGTGTTGACTTCTATGCGCACGCGGGCGCGCGCGCGCACACACACGCACGTGCACACGCACGCGCACACGCACGCATTCGCTCCCAGCTCACACACACCCTTTCTTTTTCTTACTGTGACCAGTGCAAATTTCACCACTGTCCGGCTAGGGTGTTCAACCGAGTGCTCGACACCCGTGCTTGCTTCTTCCTATTTCTTTTATGTATATTTTTTTGCGCTCATTCTCTGCGTTCTAATCATTGTTGTCGTCGGGTTTTCCTGTTGCTATCTGCCACTTGCTGTCTGCACCATTGTGTGTGCTGGGTGGATCGAGGCTGCAGTTTCTACTTTTTTCGCATGTTTGTCTCCATGGGGTGCGACCACTTTCGGCGAAACTATCGCCGAAGGTGATCGCCGCAGAATACGTCCCTTGCTGTATTCTGCCTTAGTGGCTATAGCATACACCAGTTTACGCTGCAGTTGCTGGAATTATAGCGGTCTTCCGTTGTCCACAGTACGAGCTCGACCATCGAGTGCGCGGCGGTTTCGATTCCCGGCCACCTTTCGGTATGTCTGGAATGTTCCCATATATATATAGTACGGCAGCCGTCGCCGTAACACAATTGGTAGTGCAGCGCACGCGTAATGCGGCGGTTGCGGGTTCGGCTCCCGCCGGCGACAATTTTTCGTCCAATTTCAACCACACTTAATTTCCCCGATGCTTTCCTTGGCTTCGTTGTCTGTTGGCTTTATGTGGTTATCATGAACAAAACCGTGCCCCTCGGTTCCCCTTCTTCTTTCGTTTATATATTAGTGCACGCGTATATAGATTTAAGAACACGACAGGTGGCCGAAAGTAACCCGGAAGCGGCTGCGGCGTAGGCTGCTGCAAGCAAGCGAAGTGTCTTTCGTTAAATCGAAGAATTCGCTAAGTCGGGTGTTTCGCTGTACCGAGTTTCGCCCGTTTTATTTTTCGCGGTGCTTTTCGCAGTCGGCCCGTCTGCGTGGCTCGTGAGTTATGGTTGCACGCTTCTACACGCTTCTCGGTGGCTCATAGGACCGTAAGGGAAACGCCGTGGCACACGCGCGAAGACCTTTCCTCCTCGGCGCCCCCGTTACACACATTGTCGTGCGACCGTGACCTTGTCCGGGGGCGTGACGGTTCCTCTTCGATTCATTTGCGTTACGCGTGCGCCGCCGCCCGCCCGCCCACCCACCGTCTTACGCAAAACAGTGTTTTTGGTTCTTCTTGCTTACGTACGTACACGCGCTCGCGTGGCGAATCCTTCCTCTCACCACACGAGCCTCTCTTCGGGGGCACGGATGCCGCTTTCTTGCGGCTTGACGGCGCATGGGAGAGCATTCCGGGCCGGGCATGTACGGCCGTTTCAATTTCTTTGTGTTCTCTGTCGAGGCAAGCCTTCTTCCAGCGTTGTTTTTTTCGCTTAGCCGTCGCGGTTTCACCTGTTTCTCGTATTTTTTTTTTTTTTTCGGTGAGACGTTTTTATTTTCTTTACGGCGTGGAGGCTTCCTCGTCGTGAACGACGTTGCGCAACTTTTCTTGCTACTGCGTACACGCCGAGTTCGAGACTTTCCTTTCAGTTTTTCCATTAATGTTTTGTTTCAGCGTGTTCGAGGCTTTCCTTTCAATTTTTTTTCTGTTTTATTTCTGCACATGCCGAATGAATAGGGCATAGAATGAACTGGTGATGGTGTAGTAGTAGTAGAAGTAGTAGTAGTAATTGTAAATAGTAGTCGATACTATTTACTGCAGTTGTAATTGTGGGCGGGGTAGTACGAACTGCGGTAGTAGTATTAGTTCTAGTCTTAGTGGTAGTATTGACCGTAGTAAGTAGTAGTGGTTGGGATGGCTGTGGTAGCGGGACTCAATGTGGTAACAGCATCAGTGTAATAGTATAGTGGCTGCATGTCGAGGCCTGCTTCTAGTCGCTTGTGAGTAGAAGCTGGTACGGGCTAGTAGTACCACTTCGAGGTTGCACTATACTGCCACCAGATTGCGGTAACTGCAGTGCGGTTTATGACAGTACAACTGCCGCTACCTATACTGTACTTCTGCTTCGATCGCTTGTTTTCATTGAAGACACTGTTACTACTTACTTCTATTACACTTTAGTGCATTCTCTAGCGTAGTAGCGATAAACTGTGCCCTTTGAGTAAGAGTACCGCTGGTCTTCCGAGTAATAGTGGAGAGTATTTCTTGCTCTTCCGTTGATCGCGTTGTCCTTGCTTTTTTTTTTTTTTTTTCTGCGCGGATTGACCCGATTGCGACATCGCTACTCGCTTATATAGAAGAGAGCGATCTCGTGTCGGCCGCGTCATTGTGGCGT
The DNA here is from genome assembly GCF_013339745.2 of Dermacentor silvarum. Classification (NCBI taxonomy): domain Eukaryota; kingdom Metazoa; phylum Arthropoda; class Arachnida; order Ixodida; family Ixodidae; genus Dermacentor; species Dermacentor silvarum. The sequence goes on from NC_051163.1 coordinate 21,385,916, forward strand.
TGCAGAGAATGGAAACTGCGTTAGAGAGAGATGGAGAAAAGAAGAAAAGCAAATGTAGAAGCGAGGCGATGCCTCTACACCGCTCCGTCTTCCTCGGCGAAAGCCTGCTCTCGGGCGCGTGTATGTATGGCAGCAGGATTGGAAGGAAGTGACTCCGATATATAAGCGAATCCCCGCCGTCGCCCACGGCTGCGGTTTGATGTTGTTCCGCTGTACGGGCACGCAGTGCCGTGTTTTCTCGAATCTAACCACACCCCTGTTACCCGTTTCATTTGACCCTTTTCCGACGCGCCCCCGATTATCTGCGGTAAGACGGCTGCTTGCATTACACGAAGCAGGTAAGACAAATAAATGCTCAAGTTTAAATTGTGTAAAACCACGATTTATATTATGAAGCCTGCCGTAGCGGGGGGGATCCGAAATTAATTTTGACCACCTGTGGTTCTTTAACGTGCACCTAAACCTAAGCACACAAGCGGTGACTTTTTTCCCTCTATTCCGCCCCATCGGAATGCGGCCGGTATCGAACCCGCAACTTCGAACTATACATCGCAACGCTGTAATAGCCGCTAAGCTACTGCGATTGGTGAGACGTCGCACTGATCACATTCGAAGTATGCTAGAATCGCTCTCCAAGTATACGATAGCATACTTAGAGAGTTAGCGGGGCTAAGCTCTGGCCTAGTTTTCCTCTAATAAATCTACTAATACTGCGAAATTAGCTAATGTTTTTGAAAGAACGCTTTGTCGATCCAACACTGAATTTATTTGTTTCTCTCTATAGCGTCTCCTTAAGTTCGAGGCTGTACGGTAATGGCGCTTCTCTTGCCTGTATGTACCCCGCGGTCTTGGTTGAACGAAGTTCTCTCAGGAGCGGCGCGGCGCTTTAGTTGTAGATGGCTGCGGTGTGTGTATCTGAGAAAGGCACACGTTCCCGCCGGACTCGACTTCGATCAATCTCCTCCTCTATCTTTCGTTTCTTCTCTTCCCGCTGCCAAAGTCTGGGCATCGCTCGGAATACGATATGAGAACGCCCCTCCCGCTCCTTTCTGCGTCTTTGATATCCTTGCTCCCTTTCCACCAAGTTCGTCACTGTTCTTTTTCTTGGACCGTCTTTACGCGTGGGAGGAGGTTGGTTTGCCGCATTGAAGAACGCTGCGTATCCCCACCCGCACATACACACACACTCAGAGACGCATGCTCACTCTCCAGGCATAGACGTGCGTGGAGAGTGAGCATTTCATTTTTATTTGCTTCAAAGTGTACATACACATCGCGCAAGATGATGTTGGGACAGTAGCCGATGCTGGTGTTCGTGTACATTTTACAGTAGCAGTAAAAAAGAAAAAGATCAAGAACATCGAAGGTTATGAAAGTTATAACACATGAAATAAAAATGTAAGTGGCAAGAATTTTGTCACACAAAGCCAACATAACGCAAATGTTAAAGGAAGCAAGCGAACTACTGTGCAAGAAAGCGATAAACGTGCAACAGAAACAAAATGGTCAAAATATCGTATTATATTATGGTACATTGATAGTTCACTAAACCTTTCAAAAATGAAATCTTTTTCATAATGACTTTGTGTTAACGTTAATTATGTGCAGATTTATTTTTTGACTTTGGACGTTAACACGACGTGTAATTAATATGCAGCGCTTCCGAAAGGTGGCATCCCGATCGCAAGACGACTTTGACAACAACCCCAAACCCGTTATTAGTTATTAATGCGAAGGCATTATATGTCCCACAAGGCAGAAAGCCGGCGTTGTCCTCAACGAGTGCTACCAAAATTCATCAGCGTGGATTAAGGTTGATACAAATTGGAGCGAGGTAGATTGAGGTTAGTACAAATTAGTTCAAGGTTTGATTAAGGTAGTGTTGTGAAGGACACGTGACAATGTATGACGTCACATATCATGGACGCAACCAATTAATTAGAGAAGTCATAATGCTTGCGCATTCAAATCGCGTTCGGATACTTAAGAGGCTGTCCATTATTTTTATTTCTCCATTCTGAGGTGTTCTGCTTTTAAGCATGACGTTGCGGGTTGAATTCCCGGCCGCTGTGAAGCTTCGGGACCCAGCACATTTTAAGTGTGAAATATTTAATCAATTCGTGTGTGGTGAGTACGTATATCCTTTCATGTTGGGCGTACCGGCATAGTCGATCTACTTATTCTTCGTATCCTACAAAGTCAGGTGTCGAGCAGTAGATCAAATAATTTCTGAGCAGTAAAAAAAAGTAAATGGCATATCGACATCAATGTTGAAGAGCAGTCGGTTAAACTTTCTAGTGTCTACAAGCCTTACGTGTCATTATCGTCTCTCGGGACCACTTCCAGTTGAAACATGGATCACTTTCATGTGATCACTTTCGGCGATAGTGTCGCCGTCAGGCTCGCGCTGATTGGCTGGTTGAGCACTACGTCACGCGAAGGCGATCGTCGCAGAATACACCCCATGGTGTGCTCGTAATGAACGTGCCAACGCGCCTAAGACCAACAGCGTGGCCTCTGTGATTACCATGCGGCGCCAATCTTGGAGGTCATGCCCAGGCAATGCGCCTCTTCCCTTCCTAGCCCTGCCGCCGGTTTCGTTATCGTCCGACATGGCCTACGAGATTGGCGCGCGCGCAAATCCGGCGTTGCGGTTCGCGGATCTCCCGACCACGGCGCGGCCTTGCTGCGCATGTGCCGCCCTCTATGCGGCGTCCGCAGAATCCTCGCTGCGGTCGAGGGAGAGGAGGAAGGAGCGCATCGCTCTCTCTCTCACCCGTGCGCAACGCGAGGCGTTGTTGTTTTTTTTATTCATCGTTGACGCGTTCCAGAGCTGCAGCGCGATCCGATCGACTGACTGCCTGCGCGCCGTGTGGTGGTAGTGGAGTGAGGTGTCAGTGGGAAGTCCGCTTAGAGCGAGCTGGTTGTTGTTCAGTCGTGCTTCTTTTCCCGTCCTTTCCGCGCTCGTTTCCGTGCGGCATCGAGTCCACAACAACAACAACGCCGTCGTCCTCTGCTCGGCGAGCGAAAAAAGCGCCTTCGGAATTTCGGGCTTCGCTCCGCCGGGCCCTCACACTCCTCTTCGATCAACGCGCCGCAGTGTCTACAGTTGGGTGCCTGTGCCGCCTTGCGTGATTTCTTTTTGCCGCCACCTCAACAACCGCGCCCGGCACCCGACAACCAACGAGCCGAGCTCGCGACTGTTTCAAGCGACGACTACGACGTGTCTGCTTCGTTTTGCTGCCGGTGCCGTGGATTTAGTGGTGCGGAGTTGGCGCGGTAAAAGCGAAATGACCAATGGCGCCTGCGGCTTGCGCTCCGGCCTCTCTGTCGGCGTGTCGCTCTTCGGGTGCTAGCGGCGACCGCTGGCCGAAGGCGGCGACCGTGCCTGTGCTGTTGCGGGCGCCCCGAGCTGAAGAAGGCGTCGTCGCCGTCGCCGCCTCTGCTGGCGTTCCTGCTCTGTCAGTGGCTGCCGCTGGCTCTACGCATCCTCCGAGATGGGTGAACGCCGCTCTAAGGTCTCACGCAGCCGCAGTGCCTTTAGTCTACGAGGTATGGGTCACCGCGTAGTAGTTCTTTTTTGCCCACCTGTACATCTTGTTTCTTTCCTCGTATTCATTACGCCTGTGTGTCCTGATTGATGGTGTCGGTTACGGAAAGTTCGCGGTGGTGTCAAGGTCATAGTCGTGGCTCTTAGAGGCGTGTTGCCGCGTAGTGACGCGGGAATGTGTGTGTGGTGTGGTGTCCGATGATTGGCTTGCGGCGCGCGATGAATTGCGAATCCCTCGCGTTCGAGGATGCTGAGTCACTTGGCGCGTTCCGTGGAGAACGCTGAACCGGTATCTCGATTATCCCGCGAGTTGTCATTGGGGATCGCGCGAAAGATGCCGAGGAATAATACATACAGCCCGCGACACTCCTAAAGAGAGCGCGGGGGTGAATATGTTCCGCCTATTGTTACCGATTGTAGCAGTGCTGTAGCCTGCAGTGTGTAGCAAGTCAAATGCCTGGCGTTTGGAACGGTGTGTTCCTTAGTTAACCGGCAGCCAGTTTTGTCTTCAGTGCCGAAAAGCGTGTCTGAGGAGATTACTTCAACTGGTGACGTGTATACACGAAGCACTGTACGCCTGACATCGGCATTCTTACAATTAGTCGAACGATTCTCGTAGTCTCTGTATATGACCAACCGAGAGGCATCGACACTCAATTGAAACCGAAGCGGCTCTTTTTAGACAGTATGACACTTAGGTTGACATGATTGTCAAACCAGCCGTGAGGAAGAAAAAACGAAAAATACTACACGCTCACCCTACAACAAAAAGGCAGACGCCATCACTCTGATTTCCTTAACTCAATTACGACGAAGAGCAGTTCTGCAACGCGCCGCTGCAGTGGTTCTATAGTTGTGGCGTTGTACTGCCGAGCACGAAGGTCGCGGGTTTGAACCCCGACCGCGGTGGTCGCATTACGATGATTGATTGATTGGTTTGTTTATTGATTCTTTATTGGTTTGTCACTGGGGACGGAATGTGAAAACGCTTGCGTATATAGCGTGTCTTGGGTGCAGGTTACTACACAACACTAGGGGATGAATAATTCGGTAGTTTCGGGACATTAAACCACACAATCTAGTTTTAAGTTTGAAGCACAACGTTACTAGATACTGTATGTAGTAACGTTGTTGTTTAAAGCAGTTATGCGCTCCCCACTTCTTTTCGTGTTCACGCGCCACTAATGTTACAACTCTGTATCTCCCATCTCGCAAAAAACAAAAACATTGTTGCTCACGATCGAGTGTCTTTTGGTGAAAGAAAAATGTTCAAGGAAATGCAAGGGGGGTCTTAGATAATCGCAGAACAGCCTGACATTTTTTTACCACTCGCAAATATCTTTTGGCCTAATTTTGTTAACAGAAAGAACCTTAAGCTACAAAACATGATTCGATTACCCGGACCACCGCGCAATTACTTATTTCGTTCGAAATTCTCGTGAACGGGAGGGAGCACCTTCTGCCCTTTCTCTATCTCCTAAGGTGCTGTTCGCAGTGAAACCTGTTTTCTCTCCAGAGAAGCTTTTCGTCGACATTATCGCATACACACGGTGTAGCCGAGGTCGCAGTAATGTCGTTGTCGCATTCTAGATAATACGCTTAATTCCGGCGGCCGCAGATTGAAAATCGTGGGTCTGGCTCGCGTCGTGTTGTCAGTTGTGACAGCGCCCGTCATTAACGAAAGGGGGCTCGTTTCGTAGTCTAGAGAGATCTACTCTTGGCGTAATTGACGCTTGCTTGTCGACCGGCGCAAACCGAGAGAGAGTAGTAAATTACCCCCGTCCTGAATTCCGTCGTCGCTGAAGACGCAATAGCGGCGCCCGCCAATGTAGGGCTGGTCTGACCAGTTGAGGGAGGAGAGTGGTGTATGTTACGTGAGATGTTTGGGTCCGATAACAAACTGCGTGATTTTGCATATCGCTTCGCGTGCTGCGTGGGCTGATATACGGTGTGTTTCTTCGGCTTTCACGCCACGTTATTAAAAACGAATCTTCGCGATTTGCGGCTTGTCCATACGTCGCAGCGAAGCCATGGTTTACACTTTGCGGTAAGGCCGTCTGTTGTTCTAAATAACGATGCGATCGACGTTGCAGGTCCCGAGTTTATGTATTTCGCGATCGTGTTTTTGTCATTTGATTTCGTGCCTAACCGTTGTTCTCTGCGGCATCTTGTGGTCTGTATAGATTGCGTTGATGACGTCATAGTGGCCGCCATGTTGAGGTACTTATAACACGTCGAGAATCGCGTAAACAAGAAACGTGACAGCATCACAGGCGCGGTGACAAAGTGATGGCGGTGATAATTCGGTGAAAATCTGTTACCCGTAAAAAAAAAGCAAAACAATGTACGCACGATAACATGGTTCACTGACGTCATCGTGACCGCCATGTTTGGCAGGTTACGGTGAGGAGCTGCGTCTGTGACGTCACGTAAAAACAACCTATACTATTTTAGATATGAGGCGCCGCTGTTATCCGTTCGATCAATGTTCGTCATCGTATATGCAGTACGTCCGCTGCTTCATCCTGTATACCAGTATGCGGTGCAGACGACGCGCGGTACGTGGAAATGAGACAGACGACGAATCGGTTTGTCGTCTGCATGCGCTGTAAAATAGCAGTATTGACTGCCAACAACTCGTACGGTATGTTTGTACTATAAGCATAAATTCAAGCGCGAACAATTCCGAAACTATTCCGATCCGTTGTTTCATTTTCAGGCTCACCTGCATTTGTAACAGCGCCTTTATCGAGACTCCAAAGCGTGCACTTAAGACTATGCTCCACGCTTAGGAACCGCACAGAGCGAGTACACGTCCCACTTCCACGTAATTACGCGTAACAGGAGTTCTGATCAATTACGTTGTGTTCTCGTTTCAATGTACGCTTGCTAGTACGTACTACGTACCTTCTATGCCGGCAGTAGTCTATAATCTACAGTTGCCTCTGCCTGTAACCACGCCTGCTCTATCGATGTCTCCCCTGCTTTTTTTGTCACGAATATCCCAAACGTCTCTTGTTTATCTCGACTTTAGCGCTTCTGGAAGGACGGGCTTTTCCTACGGTTCTTGATTGCTGAATAACTCGGCATTCCAGTGCAATGTGCCGAGTCGTCTCCGGACTTATGCTGTAGCAGACGAGTGACAAACTTTGACTTTACCACATGCCTCGTCGCGCCACCTTTTGGTGCAGAGATTAACTGAAGTGCGCACAGATCTCTTAACCGTATTATGCTTCACTGGCGTGATCGTTAACACGGTGTCATTTTCTTATTTTCCCTCGACGAGAACGCCCATGTAACAAAAAATGGTTCCGACACGTTGTGGTGTAACAAAGCGTCCCAACTCGTCGGTACCAGCATTAGTACTGCTGCGCTTGTCTTCGGTAACCCGGTATATCGGTGGTGTCCAGAACCCGACGTCTACGACGCGTTTCCGGCTCCGGCACTCGCTTCCGCCTCATGCAACCAGCAAAAGCATAGCCTTCGAGATCGGCATCTGTTTATCCAGAGGGCGCCACCGCTGGGCCGTGCATTTGGACACCCGCCTTGGTATTCCGCAAAGGGCAATACGTTTACGTAGTACAAGCGAGAACTCTTCAAGTATTCCATAAATTGGAAATGATATTCTCGCCAAGGACTTCGTACGTTTCATTGTTAGTACGTACTATGTATAAGTGGCTTCTCGGTGCTGATCGTAAAAGCAGACGCCTTAAGAAGAAAAGAAAACCGACGACGGGGCATTCGTCGTCCTCCCGGAGAATCGAGGTTATATTCTGCATTCCCGCTCGGCCGTGACTGAGTAATGGAAGGAGGGGGGGGGGGGGGGGGGGATGTAAGGGCCCGCGCGCGCTTGTTGTGCTCCAGAATGTGTCTCCTCCCATCTGCCGGCTTCGCGCTCCGATGCCTCGCTCGACCCATCTGCGGAGATTGCTTGCTTGCTTGCTTGCTAGGCGAAATTTCGGCCGCGGGGCGGACCGGGCAAAGCGTGCAAGGCCTAACTAACGGTCTGAGCAAGATTTTCTTTTTTCTTCTTTTTGTTCAATTTTCCGGACCGAAGAAGGGGCTGTCAGCTTCTTGAGCTGACAGCAGCGGGTTTATTATGCTTCTGCCAAGGTTTCGGATTCGCGAGGTTGTTGGGTTAACGCTATATATACACACCGGGCTTTTTCGTCGCGTCAGGTTTTGTTTTGTTGTCGGTTTTGTGACGCGGGGCTTCATAGATTCTTCCAGAGCCGTAATTTTGGAGGGTGTTTACAGCCTGGCGTTGATTTGAGGGGACGTGGGGAGTGTTTATCACACCCCCTCGTGACCTGTTTCTTGTCTCAAATGTCGTCCTCCAGCACTACTCCGTAAACTCGCTTTTTACTGCGCCACTGTTCGCGTTTCCTCGCCGGTATGATGCCATAACTAGGGAGTTTTAGCTCGCCTGTAAACGTATCGCCTTTTGCGCAAAATCGGTTTACTGGAGACGTAGTAAACTTGAGCGGCCTGTATAGTGAGCCATCCGGATTGGCGGCGCAATCTCGCTGGCTGCAGTGTCTAACCAAAGAGGACACAACTATTAGTGCAGTATCATGATTATTAGCTTATATTTATGTCCACTGCAAGACGAAGGCCTCTCCCTGCGATCTCCAATTACCCCTGTCTTGCGCTAGCTGATTCCAACTTGCGCCTGCAAATTTCCTGACTTCATCACCCCCACTATAGTTTTCTGCCGTCCTCGACTGCGCTTCCCTTCTCTTGGTATCCATTCTGTAACTCTAATGCTCTACCGGTTATCCATCCTACGCATTACATGGCCTGCCCAGCTCCATTTTTTCCTCTTAATGTCATCTACAATATCGGTTATCCCCGTTTGTTCTCTGATCCACACCGCTCTCTTGCTGTATCACGTTAGGCCTAACAATTTTCGATCCATCGCTCTTTGTGCGGTCCATAACTTGTTCTCGAGCTTCTTTGTTAACCTCCAAGTTTCTGCCCCATATGTTAGCACCGGTACAATGCAATGATTGTACACTTTTCTTTTCAACGACAGTGGCACGCTCCCAGTCAGTACAGCATGTACCAACCAGTATATGCAGTTAGTGCAGTATATACCAACAATATTCTCCTTAGTTGCTCGCGTGAGGTGTCTACAGCGACGTAATATAGGTAAATGGCAGCGACCTTGTTAAAATTTTCATTTACAAGAGCACCGTCACGCGACAACGAAAACGTGTCTAGCACAGTGGGGGTTGTACCAGGATTGGGGTAGTGGGAGTATTCTTGTTTATTGTGTTAGATATGTAGGCTTGTCGGTGGATTGTTTGGGCATCCCAAGTATAGTCCTGCATTAAAAGGAAAATTTCTTTGACTCCCACGGCTTCGAGTGGGATAGTCGGTGGGTGTTTCGCCTGGTAGGACACATCGAACTGGCTTATGTAGCATTCGATTGACTTACAAGTTTCTCGCCAGTGAGCCCACCTTCTATGTTGGGCGTGATAGCACATTAAATCAGGACATAAAGCCTGTGCATATATATTGTGTCGGCTCATAAGTCTAAGGCACACATATCGCCTAATGGAAAAACCGCATCATGCTCAACTGCTTCTTATATTTGGGCTTCTCCATTTGCGGGCCAATTGCATGTCCATAATAGGTATATGTGCCACTGTGACACAGGGAGAGCAGAGTCTTCAAGTTTATTTACATACGTGTCCTGCTTCTCTGTGCGCACACCTTTGATCATTCGAAAAAGGCCGGAGAGAGCTGTCCGTCACACGTGATTTCTTTATTAAGTCTGTAGAAGTTGTGCGAAAAAAAATTAAAGGGACACTTAGTTATTCCTGTGTAGTTGAATGCGAAATCATTGCGACCACCAAAGGTCGTGGGTTCGAGTGCCTTAATTAACCGTGCCTAACTAACTTCGCCCTAATAACCACCAATGGTCGTGGGTTCGTTGCCTTTTCGGACCGCGGCGCGGTCACGCCAACGCCGGATTTTTTCCACCTCACGAGGAGCCATATACTGCTTTCGCATTAAAAAAGTAATAGGTGGTCTTCTATGGCCCGCCAGACTCTCTCGCTGACGTTAACCTTGTTACGCTTGCGAGCTGCTTCTTTTCCTCGCGTACTACCTGTTAACGGCCGAACCATCGACCCCCGACGTCGCGTTAAGCCGCAGCTTGCACGCAGGCTCGGCGATAGAGCCGTTAATCCCGTTACGCCGCTATGGCGGGAGAGAGAGAAAGGGCCAAAGGGGGTTAAGGCGTGGCCGCCGTTTGTGGAGCGGCTCGGCGTTACGACCCCAAGGGCCACCGCCGCCGCCGGCTTCCACTTTCGAGTTTGTTTGTAAGCGCGGCCTCTATCGCTGCATGCTTCGTGTCCACGGGAAACGGGTCTTTTTTTGGGACAACCTCCCTCGTTTCCCCTCGTCGTTTTCGCTCTCCTATTTTAGCCGATGGTGCAGCGCGCGTATTGATCGGCGGCCGGCCATTTAGTAGGCGTGCGTCACCGCTTTCCCCCTCGTTCCTTTTCGCCTCCTCACCCTCCTCCGAGCCGGCAGTGCGTTTGCCTCTGACGCAACAGATGACGCAGTATTGCTGGTCGGCTGCGGTGTCGTCTGCTAGCGCACTTCTGCACTTGTCCGTCTGTAGGGAGAAAGCGTAATATAGCGCCGTACTTCGCGCGTCTGCTTTATTTTTTTTTTTTCCTGTCTATAGTCGTCTATTGCGTCACTTAGTCCGCGGTGCGTAGATGGGGGTCTTTTCCAGCGCATTTTTTTTTTTTTTCTGCCTCTGGTAGCGCGCGTTTCTGAACCGCCCTTGTAGTGTGTAGGTCCATGGCGTTGTTGTTGTACAGTGCTGTGCGTGTCAAGACATCAAGCCTTCTATATATATATATATATATATATATATATATATATATATATATATATATATATATATATATATACAGACGTAATAAACGTGAATCGAGAGGCTATTCGGCGGGGTGTCATGTTTCTAAGCCACCTAATTGTTTTTTTTTTTTTTTTTCTGAGGGCGCACTGCGTTAAGGGTTGTTTTTTGAACTGAGCGTTAGAAACATCCTCCATCAAAAGTCAGGCATCTGCCATTCCCTATACGCTTTCTCCCGGATTCATTATCCCTTGACTTCGTGTAGTTGTATCTGCCACCTATATAGGCGTTGCGGAGTGTAAAATTACGTATTTGAAAATCGCTCGGTGGGGTTGGTATTTCACGACACTTTATTGCAATTTGCCTTGTTCCGCGTATTGTTAATTGTTTGATAACCAGGTTTATTATGTTTGCCTCCACCATTGGCTTTCGTTCGTTCGGGTGTCGTGTTACATTCGCGCTGTATATGCAAGCTCCTGCAAACCGGCTTATATATTCATTGACATGTATAGTAGTGCCAGTGAGGGCATCTCTGTTCTACGTAATAAACCATTAAATAACGATGTGCCTGTAGGTACGTAAGATGTCGGCTCATAGGTATAACTGTCTCTGAAGCAGGCGCATATCTCCTAATGGAATAGCGCATCATATTTTTCAAGCGAAGCTTGTATACGCTATATAGCCTGCGCCGGCGATGTAACGTAGAAACTATCATCATCAGCAATGGCTCGAGTGTCGTCGTCTTCTTCCACAGCTGGCTCCGTTGCCGCTCGTATCATTCCGGCGTAGATTTTCGCTTCTCTTCTGTCGTCGTAATGGGAAGGCCGCGTTTACGGGGTATGAGCCATTCATTGGGAACGTAACCACTGCTATAAGACGTACGTGTGTAGATTTGACATTTGCAAACACGTGTGACATCGAGATGACCGAACCCCTTGCGGTATACCCCAGCGATCACAAGGTTACTCCGCTCACTTTCACAAAATGGTGAAGTTTCGGATGTTCAATAAACATGTGTTGCACTGCCGACTTGTCTTCATTGATGTCACCAGTATCCACACAATGCACATCTCGTTGTTAATCACAGGGGGCACACTCCAGTAAACATAATGTTGATGGCAAAGGGGGTGGTTAGGTATACAAAGGGACAGGCTTCGCTTATCATCCATCCTCACGGAGTGGAGGGGCCAACGATTTTTCTTTCATTTCTTTCTTCTTCGTATCTTTGGGTTGCCCCCCATTCTTAAACCATTTGGTACGATGTGCCCAATCTTAATTGGCCAATCACCAAGATTGAGTAACCGTCACTGTGCCACAAGGCCTTTTTTTGATAGAAGCCTTAAATGTATTTACGTGTGTGTCGTGCTTATCTGTGCATAAATTTCGTATCATCATCGTCATTTCCTCGACAGGCGTCTCCTCCTCCGTCCTCGTGTCATGGCTGCGTATAGACGTTTCGGACTGTGCAGCCGCCTGGTGTGGTGTTTGAATTTCGCGGCACTGCTTGCGAACGGCGCAGTGCGTCAAAATTTCATGGGGAATAGAGTTGCGACCTTTTGGTGTGCATAGGCATTGCGCCATATGACTGATAAACAAGTACACGTGTCAGCGTAATTCGTTGCTTAAGATGAAAATAAACGCGATTGTAAGCGTCTCCCTTGTATAGTTACGGTTTAATTACCCGCTTCACATAGGTTATCAAACATATGCGTTATACCTGCGTAATTTTGTTGTCACTCGCTCGTTCGTCGGTTTATATAAAGGTCTGGAAACTTGTTTGATTATTCATTTGTTTTAGTACGATTCGAGTAACGAAAGGTAAATGGAGGAGGTAGGAGAGAGGATAGCCCTGGTGGCGTCTGCCGCCGCCACCCCGTTTCAGATGGGACGACTTACCATCCAAATCCGGCCATTAGCTTTCCCAACTAGGTAATTGTGCGCATTCCATTTCCATCCATAGGTGTGTTCCGATTCTGGCGAGCGTTGGAAGACCTTCGACTGCTACAAGAACAGCGCGGAGCACGAGCAATATGGAACGCATTTTGAAGACTTCGGTGTGCGACTTTCACGCCATCTCGCGACGGCAAGAAAAGCTCAAGAAAAGATAATATTATAGCTGTATTTTAACCATTCGCGTGCGCGAACCTTACGAAAACCGCGACGTATAGCTTCGATTAAGCGCACATGGACAACCTGCCTATAGACGCTTTCATCCGCGTGGTGGCAGCATTGCATCCATGACCCCAGAAAACTTCCGGTCATACATTTCGTGATAGTCAAGTTGGTCAAGGAAAAGGAAGTACTTTGTCTCATAATATACTTTAGGCAGATGTTCTTGATGCGTTCAAATATGCGGAAACTGCCCCATGCATCTAGCTTATGTATGTAGCTGTCTAGTTGTACTTATTAGCAATAAAACTCGCTTATCAAAAATTCTTACTCTGCAGCAAAACTGGGGCCAGCAGGAGAGTTCTATAGTGTAATAGACAATTGTAAGTTTTGTTGGTACAGAGCACTTGATTGGAAACCTTTGGGGAGCTCTGTTTGTAAACATAGAAAGGTTTATACGTTTCCTTGTATACGCAGGCGACCTTTATGTCGAGTTTTCGAGCGTTCCGCTCAGCGGCCATCATGTTTGGACAGCAAAGTATGTCCCGCGTCGTTTTTTTTTTTTTTTTTAAACTTCTATGCTGTCTTCGCGAGTCTGATTTTCTTCCCCCTTTCTTCTTTTTTTTTTTTCTTTGTTGGCTTCGTAATGCATGATGCGAGATGTGCGCTTTAGCTGTCACTTTAGCCGTCTATATATAGGGCAAGTATTAGAGCACACCCCATATCTGCGCCCGCATACACGCGCACTATAACTAGGACCTAAAGAGCAGAGCGCGGCTTGTTGAACTTCTAGGTGTTGCGTAAGCTTTGGCTTGCAAGAGCGTCGTCGTGTATTCTATCCGAAGCCTTAGTCGTAGAGAAATTCGCGCGGGCTGAAAGCCAAGACGAACGCTGAAACTCTTAATCGGCTTACGCGCATTTGTTGCAACGAACGTCATCCGGCAAAGCTCTTCTGTATGGTCGCCTAGCCGCATGCTGACGTCACTCTCGGGACAATCTACGCCAGTAACGACTCTGGCGGGGACGTGACTAGCGTTTCGGAAATCGCGACACTTGTGTGGAGCCCCGCCAGTGTGTTGTTCTACTAGTTATCGGTTACCGCATAGTTTTGCTTTGGTCTTTTCTCTTTTCTTCAAATTCGAGAGTGAGCTTTTTTTTTTTTTTTTTTTTGGGGGGGGGGGGGTCAATTTAATCGCGAAATGTTTACGCTGGGATGGTATTGTCTGGACTTTGCCGAATTTCGCCATATTGTCGAATTCTGTAATGGCGGTGATTTGAGCCAATGAGAGAGGTCGTAGCAGCTCCTGTGGGCCAATGAGAGCTGACGAGATGGCGAATTGGACAGTATGGCGTAATTTGACAATGTTCAGAAATACCGCTGGGTTTCGTGAATCGCGTTCTTCGTCTTGCAAACATTGCGGTCTTACCATCAGAGCTAAGGGAGGAGGAAAAAAAAAAAAAACACTTGAGAAGAAGCTAGGCACCGTTCAGCGAGCGGTGTAACGACAAACTCGTTTTAAAAAATTAAACGATGACTGGGTAAGAAACAAAGTAAAAAAAAAAAAATTCCCACATTCTAGCATATAGAGCGTTGCCGGACACTTGGCTCCGAAACCAGCGCGCTACAATCTAAAACGAAACGGTGTGCGGCATTTAGCGCGACTTTTTGTGCGACACGCGAAGCTTTTTTTTTTTTTTTTTTTTTTTCATTAAAGGCGAGTGAACTGTGCGCCCCTTCTCGATGAAATATCGGCCCTTTTCATTTCCACCACTACGTCGGAGTTTCTGCACACTGTTCCTTATTCGCATGGGGATTGTTTATCTACGGTCCCTGGAATTTTATCATCGAAAAGCGGCACGCGCCGTTTGTGCATTGAAAAAGGAACGTGGAACGGGGCCAGCTTTCTTAAATAGCCCGTTTCGATTCCTCTCAGGTGACTCGCGTGCGTGTCGAAGGACAGCGCAGACGTAGAAGAGCAATAATTAAGACTTCGTCACGCATTGATGCTTGCGAAATCAAGCCCGCGCGAGTCTTCAAGGCGTTGCAAGGCGTGCCTTCTCGAAATCCCCACGAATAGTCGTCGTCATGTGTCTGCATTTCCATTCGAACCGCGAAAATCGTTCAGATCGCAGCTCCACGGTAATCGATTTCCCGATCACGGCGTTAGTCGTATCCAGTAAGTGCTCGTAATATTCCTTAGTTTTCGTGACTCAGTTATAAAGTCATCCTCCCTCTCCCCCTTTCCCATCGCTCTCGATCTCCTAGAACTGTGCGGAACTCTTGTTTCCGCGCAAAGTGTGGGGCAGGGGATTACGGAGGCAGAGCAGACACACTCAACGTGGACTATCTCTGAGGCCACGATGCACGGGAGTTGAAGTTCGACGGCCTCTCGCTAGAGGGCGCGCGGCGCCTTCTCGTCTTCGTTTTCACTTCACGCGCACGCCGCAGTTCATCCGTCTGCTACGCACCCGGGACGTCGTCGACCGACCCGCGTGACGTAAACGTCGTCTTCGCTGAATCGCCCACCTTTGTTGTTGCTGATCTCACGCGCATTCCATGCGCTAGGACTTGCCTCCCCCTTCCCTGACTCACACTTTTGACCTCGTGATACAGACCGTCGACGATTGGTTGAAAGCGCTTTACGCATTTCGTGACGTCATCGAGATTTGACGCGGATACACGCGCCGGGGAGGAGGAGCTTGCCTTCTCGCGTGAGCCTGCACCTCCTCGCCTTTTAGCCTCTGTCTACTTGCTATGCCCCGTGCCTTGTTAAAAACGCGCGTTGTTGTGGAAACCGGCAGGGGCGACCAGCTAGACTTAACTCCCTTGCAATAACGGTTGGTGATCAGCCAGCACCTGTTAGTCATGCCTATTAGTCGTTACGTAATCACGGTAGGGGCCACTGACTTCGCCACAAACACCTAGCTGATGCAAAGCGGGCGCTTCTGAAGTGGCAGTGTGTGGCCCAAGCGGTGCACAGATGTTTCCATTGTGAGGTGTGACATGTCGAAAGGAGTAACATAAAGTGTTATTGCTTTTTTTTTTTTTTTTTTTTGTCTCAGATTCTATGAGCTCTTGGTCTGCAACAGCCAGAGCTGTCAAGGCAGAAACGCTCCGCTCATGTCGGCTGCGCATAATTGGAAGGAAACATCTCACACACAGAAAGTAACTAAATGAAGTATTCGTCCAGTCTACTTCGTTTCTTTCTTTGCATGCGTGTTTCCTTCAATTTTGTGCTGCCAATATGAATGCAAGCTTAGAGCAAGTGCCAAGAATTGGCATGCTGCACTAATGCCATAAAAAGGAACTGCATCTCTTATCTAATCTTCTCTATCTTAATTCCCTCTATGGAGCTGTGTCTCGGAGCCGGTGTGACGCAGAGATTCATTCGGTTTATTCCATTTCATTCTTATGATCCATGGTTTACTGGGATGCCACTTCTACAAAATGACAAAGCAATAAAGAAACGGTAAAATCTTCGTGCCATCCTCGAGCACCGTGGTGTCTAGCAACAGGGCAGGGCCCTGAATAAGCAGCATGCTTACTCACGCACTACTTTGTACATTTCGTCCCCCTATTGGTTGGCTGCAGCAGCCAATCAGGGGCACGTTTGATACGCTGCACAGTTTTATAGGGACAGAACACAAGAGAGGAGTGCTGTGCAAAATGGAGAAGTGCAGAGTGAACGTGGGGGGACGGTTCAAGCAATCGCAGGGCAGCTGTTTTCTGTCACAACAAACAGCGGAAAGCCTGCCAGGAGGGCTTATAGGGTCTTTGCTGTAGTTCGTGGATGGAAGGGTGGTATTTGCAGCCCGCCCTCACCCCCCTCCCATCTGCCTCCGTTTGTTTTCCTCGCTCGGGCAGGCGTCTGCCTCGCGCCTGTTTCATTTTGCAGAGTACATGCCACTGTTTAACCAAATGCCAAAAGAGCAGGGGCTGCACATGCTGGGTTGAATGACCCTTTACTTATCAAGGAATAAATTGTTCGCTGACTTTCAGTAGCTCTTGAAGTAGCTTTGATGTCGCGGCATTGATAGTGTGAGGAGTGACTATGGAAGTGCTGCGTGTGTCTCTCTCACATTTTCCTGCCATTTTATTTTGCTGTACCTGGCAGTAGTAGCAGATCACTTGAAGTCTGACCTGTAGTGGACATTAGGCTGATGGTTGCGCAGTGAGAGTAGTCGTTGGGCAAACAGTGTAATGTTGATTACTTTCACATTCCTGTGTGTAGACGCTTTACTAATGTCACTTTGCTGAGCATTGCGGCCAAATGTAAAAGTGGTTTGTCCAAGCACTCTTGTGCTTTGATGCTCGGGCGCATATGGGTAATACTAGATGCTTCTCAAGAGGTAAAGCGAACACAGCTCGTCTGCACATAAACTTGTATATAAGTTCACTAAATCACAGTACCTTGTTCTTTGTCAGTTAGTGCATGTCCTTTCAGTTTACAAAGCAAAGTGAAGACAGGGTGTTCGGCTTCATATTTTATGCTTATTGAGGGAATGTCAGTTGCTAGTTATTTGCAAGGATTCAAAACATAGAAGGCTTTCAAAACAGTCAAGTCCTGTGACATTGACCCACTCTTGCATCATAGTATGGAAATATACTTGCTTCACCCGAGTTGCTGGTGATCGAATTCCAACAGCATATTTCTGTTTTGCATAGTTGCTGATGAACCAGAGCTTAGTTTTGTGTTTCACTGCTTCACAGTCAAGTGTTTGACGAAATTGCATATGTGGTCAGGTGACAGAACTTTGAACAGAAAAACAAGTTGCCGACTGATGTTGCAAAAGACGGGACAGTCATGAGGTTGTGACTGGGCAGGCAGCCAGGGAGGCGAGCTGGCTACATGAGCTTGTGGAAGCAGACTGCTTATTGGAGAAAGCAGTGCTTTCGAACAATGATAGCTCAGCAAGGGCATTAGCAGTGAGTGCAGCAAGCTTGTAGTGTCACGCAGTGACACTTATGTCTGACGTCCCTTTGCAGCAGGTCATAACACCTTCCAGATTACTAAACAAATCGCAACTCTTCTAAAACATCCCACAAACGTCTGCGTGAGTACACAGTGACTATGATTGGCTGTTTTGTTCCTTAGCTGTAACTTTGCCAGTCACAAGGAATCTGGGCCCATAGTTGCAAAACTTGCCTTATCTAAGTTGCCATTATAACTACGCATCAGTTTCCTGCAAAAGTTTTCTTCGTACCCTAGCGCAACACTCCAGAGAGGAGGAGCTCTCTCTCTACCTGATGGAAATGTCTATAGTGTTCTGCGGTTTAGCACCAAGTAACAGGTTTGACTCCTGGCAGGGGGTGCCCACATTCTGGAGGGGCAGAACGCAAGGGTGCCTGTGCACTTAGATTTAGGTGCACTTTTAAGAACCCCTGCTGGTCGAAATCTCCACTACGGCATTTCTCATAACCAGTGTGTTGCTTTGGGACACGAATCAGTCTGATTTAAGTGTACCTTAAGGAAACCTAGGCGGTTAAAAATGAAATCAATCTGCAGTCCACCACTACGCTGTGGCTCATAGCCCGCTGTGCAGCTTCTGGACGTTAGACCACACAGTTTGATTTGAAGCGAAGTTCTTTTTGTGTATGGTGGGCCTTGGTGCATATCTGCTCGTCTTGCATCATAATAGATGTTTTGTCCCGGTTGTCTACAGGGTGTGTCTCGCCTTTGTTGCGTGCAGGTCCCAAGTGCGGGAACAGTAACATGAGGACCGGCTCGCTGGGCTCCAACTCGCGGCTTCCGCACGGTGCCAGCAGCGGCGGGGGCGGCTCGAGCGGAGCCGTGGAGGTGAGCAAGCATGCCAGCCGGCTGGCCACCCTGAGCCGCCTCTTCAAGCCCTGGAAGTGGAAGCGGAAAAAGAAGAGCGACAAGTTCGAGCAGACCTCACGCAGTGAGTCTCCACCTTCACCCTCTGCCGCCACTTATTTATTTATTTATTTATTTACTTAGTTATTTATCTATTATACATACTTTCAATGCCCGAAGGCACTACAGGAAGGTGTGCTAACTAAGCAAAATAATATGCAGACAACTATAAAGAGAAGAAATTTTAAGCGATAACGTGGTAGTCTGCTGTTCTGAATAAAGATGTATCTGTGATGTAAATGATGGAAGCAGGAAGGTGGTTCCAGTTGAAACTTCTGCGTGGTAAGAAAGAATCGTGGTACTTTTTCATTTGGCAGGATGGGACGGCAACGTTAAGTATTTCTGTGGTCAGATCGGGATGAAACATAGGAAGGTGGGGGGAAAAGCTTATTCTTCAGCAAGTGGTTGGAGTGTTAAACTTTGTGCAATAGGCAAAGGCAAGCACATTTGCGACGTAACCAAAGATCTGGGTTGATTCCTCGCCACAATGCATCTGCAACCTGTGCATGAGTCTTTATGCATGTGTATATATTCCGGTCTTCGGGCGATGTACAACCCATCAAAGAATGGTCTTGCTTGTGTCTGTATGGTGTATGTATGTGTTGTATCAGGGAAGCATCGTCCACTGGTGGTACCGGAGTCTGGTAGCAGCCTTTGCAAATCCTTGAATACTAAGAATGCCATTTTCATGCCCTTGAAAGCTGTTGCATCTTGGAAAGCACTTTAAACCCTTGAATTTATAATTGTGGCGAACTTGACTTTGTTTGGTATACGGCTGCAAAATTTGCACAGTTTAATAGGTTTTCCTCATCCAAATTTTTCTGTGGACATGTAGTCCATTTCGTTGGCCTGCAGTTTGAAGATCTCTGTGAAGTTTTGTGTTACGACTAACGACTAAGTTTTTAAGGTGCTGTTAATTGCACATGATCAAAATAAATGCAAGTCCGTAGCATCGTTGAAAGGTCTTGATACACTTCTGTTGCTTTTCATGTTTACAATTGGCAAGCTGAAAGCTTCTGTAAATATGGAAGCTGCTGGTTTAAGTAACACGACTGTTTTTTTAATGATGTGATGTGGGCCACTCTGCTGTAGCTCGGATACTATAAATTTTCTTTTTCCGAGCGAGGATAAATCGCCACTACTCTTACCATTAAAGCTGGCAAGTGAACAGTCACGGACGTCGCATTTTTCAGTTTTCAAATCGCGAAAATCTGGATGCGAGTCGCAGTCCAGGGCACTGCATTTTTATATTTCTGGCCATGAAAATCGAGTCCACTTGGGTCCATGGTACATTTGTGTCCATGGACCCAAGTGGTACATCGCGTCCATGGTACATTTATGCAACGTACACCTCGTATTTTTCTCTCTCTCCCTCTGCCAAACCCTACAGCCTTGGAGCGCAAAATTTCAATGCGAGCCACAAAAGAGGAGCTAATCCAGCGGGGTGTTCTGCTCTCTGACCGTGAGCTTGGGAGCCCCACGCAGAAAGGTGAGCCCGCATGCCATCGCAGCTTGGATCGTTGATTCCACTTTGTCGTTGGCATGTCTCGCCGAGCGCTGAATCAATAATTCCACAAGTGTTCCGTTAGGTTACAGTATCGCTTTAGCCAGCCCACCGACACTGCGTCGTCAGCCCTGCTGTATGTATACCTAGTTAGCTCGCAGCATCTATCCACTTAGCTTGCTGTAAGTCGTAGGTGTATTTTGAAAGCCGCATATTCAGCCAGCTTAAAACTGTAGCCTAGCCTAGATGTGATGCTGATTAAATAGTGCTCTCAGGTTTCATTACACCATTTTGGGTGCAGTTTCGTCTCAAAGCAGCAGTTATTATTGTTCACTTTTAGGTGATCTTTAACAGTCCCTGCCTGGTACTTTCCTGTCAGGAACACTATGGACATACGGAGTGTTCCTGGACACTGGGTGTTACCGAAACACCCAAAAGGCACGACAGTGATTATGGCTAAGGGACCAAATTACATCCTAAAGCTTTTGACTTCTAGGAATGCATAATTTATGCCCCTAGCAGTCTTAATTCCCTACTTTCTTGTCGAGGAGCTACTGGCTACTTGATGTAAGCATTATGGCGAATCGATTTTCATAGAACTCTGCTATGTAATAGCTTTGCACATTTCTTAAGCCTATCAGGAAGCAGTGCAGTGTTTGTAAAATAGAGCGCATAAGACTTGTTTCATGTCCATATGCATACCTTCACGACAAGTATCGACTAGCAGAACCAAATTTATTTTGCAGTCATCGATCTTGACTATTCCAAGACTAGCTTTGTGGAATGGGCATGGACTGTTGAATGGGTGGCCGTGCATTGTTCTGAGTGTGTGCATGGCTTTATGCATGTACTTACGCGTGGTCATTCGGCAAATAACATATTGCTGAGGCTGGCCTTGGTTGAGTGAAAAACGCAGACCTAACCAACCTCGGAAACTTTTGCTTATTGTTACAAGTGTCTATTTCGGTGCAACTGTGTTGTCCGCTACCGACCAAGGAGGCATCTGTGGTCCTTCTTTATTCGCACACTGTAATAAGCATCATGTTTTTAAGCCCTAATTAATATTTGGTGATGGTAAACGCAAGTGGCATACCTGTAGTGTGGTCCACTTAAGTCATGTGAAGTTGCGAGTGTGTTTGATGGAACAGTGCTGGTGGTGGTGAAGGTGGTGGTGTACTTGAACCATGTCTGTGTGGGCCAATTTGTGATGGTGGTGGACTCTGTCTTGGCAACTGTCATTGGTAGTGGACATTGCCGTGTTTTTATGCTGAAATGCATCACTTGGTGTTGCTAACCGACTGTTTTCATTTCTGTGCTTTCTGACACTCTTACTTTAACGCGCCCTGCTCCTACAAGGCTCTAGTCATGTTCACAGATAGCGAATGAATTCTCTCTTGAATCAGGCGAAACCAGCAGTACTGTAAAATCGAGTACTCCCACGTTGGCAGGCTTTGTAATAGGATGTCAGAACATTTTTTCTTGCTATATGTTGTATGGGTTAAAATGAAGTAGAACGTCATTGAGGTGTGAAAGATGTTTGTGAGAGTATGAAACGTTTTGGCAATAATTGCATACCATGGTGTTCAATATGGCGATGAAGTGTGTCATGTTGTCCTGTGTGTTTCTTGTTCCCTACCGAGATGCAATGTGTATGTGTGTGTATCTGTAGGTGAGGCTTTTAACGCTCTGAAATGCTGCCCTATTTCTCTTAGCTTCTATCTCTTATATCTGCTCCTCTGTCCACCCTTCTTTTCAATCTTACAGGCTTGACCTTACTGTTCAATTCGTAAGAGTCTCATTTCATATACTTCTCATTTCTCATCACTTGTTTGTCTTAATGCGATGTCACACTGCCACAGTTGTATGACGATGCAGGAATGTTTAACCCCTAAGCTCAGCTTGCCTTTGCAATGCTATTGATAACTTTTAAGATGAATACAGTTCCATTACAACTGCACATGCCTCTTATAAGCCAATAAGAGCAGCAGATTTGAGGGTTAGTTGAACGAGTGCACATGGCTTCATTGAGTGCCATTCTGGTGGCTCTGTGCGACATTGAGTCATTAGGAATTAATGGCACTGATGATTGGGTGCCACAATTAAGCAGCTGAAAAGCTTTAATGTGCTAAAGTGTGATTAACGGTTCTTGTCTATCATGAAAAACACATCTGCTTGGACACTGACACTATTACGCACCTGGGCAGTTTTACGATTCACTGTAATACATGGAGGAAAAAGATGCGATAGCAGAGGTTGCTAAAAGGGAGCACTGGTAGCGTATTTATTTTGTTAATTGAGACAAATATACAGCTGGAACGATACTTTCGCTTGAGCACCAAACTCGAAATTTTGCTCGGTGACTTTTTTTTTTTTTTTTTTAACTACTGCTTGAAACTGCACTTCAAAGGACTGGCTTCAGCAAACAAACTCGCCATCAACTGTGCTGTGCAGCGTCGCAAGACGTTTTGCTGCGACAGCTTCCAAATGACACTAACGCCGAGCAACACTCGCCCAAAGTGACAAAGTTTAGCTGTCCTACACGAGGGGAGTTGCTGTTTCGGATCTATAGGGTATATATATATATATATATATATATATATATATATATATATATCCTGTCTGTTTTGTGCATTGTTCATAGATGGCAGCACCATGCAGTGTGGGTAAAATTCATTTTAAAAAATTTCTGAAACGGTTGTTTTATGCTGCGACTTGCCGAAAAAGAAGTCGCATTTGGGCTCTGTGCGTGGATGCTGCGTGCACGAAGGGAAGAACTGTGGTTTTTGACATTGCAGTTCTAATCATGATGAAGATAACTGACTTACGAGATAGGATTTTTTTTTTCTTATGTTGATACTGTAGCTTGCAACGTCTCACATTTACATTTTCTGTCACACCTTATTTCTGACCTCTGTCAGCTGTTTTCCACATTTCAAAAGTGCAAACTACCCGTCTGGCTTGCTTTGATAGTTCGTCCTACTGCCCTTTTAGAATCTGTGCAATGTCACTGTCAGCACCTACGGTAGCAAAACCTAGTGCACTATGTAGAGAATGGGCCGCTGAAAGACGCGTGGAAGCAGTGTACGAACAAAACCGAAATTGGCACAGTACTCCTGCGAGCCGCTTTTGGCACGCCTCGCCTCACCTCACCCTCAAGGCGTCAAGACAACTTTTCTCCATTCATTTCTCTAGCCTATTTCTTCCTTCCTTTTCTAAACCCCTTTCTTTACTCTTGAACCATCCGTGTGCATCTCCTGAAAACCCTGACCTGGCGGTGATGGTGGTAACGCAGTCACGCGCTGCTTTTAATAGTATAACCAGGACGTGCAGTGGGTGGGTGAGTCGCTGAGGTTACCAGTTGTTGCTGTTCTTTCATGTTCTCATTGTTGACTTGTCAGGGGCTGGCACTCCTCCCCTCGCCTTACCTACATGCTGGTTGCTGTCATGTGCTCTTCAAATTCCTTTGCTGTCAATTCAAGATGATTCATATTTGAATTGCTCAATACTGAAACGTATCACACTGCCACATTATGGTTGGCATGCCTCGTTTTAAAGGAGTCCAGACGCATATTTTCGATGTTGCAGAAAATCTACCACACACTTTTGCACATAAACAGATAACTCCTAACCAGAATATAGGCTGGGAAATTCTTACAAAATATTCTAATTTGGTATCAAAGTTGGGTCTCAAAGGCTGCCCTGATGTTAACATTATCAGGATGTCCTGACAGCTGGGCAGAACTTGCCGAAGTTGTGTACCAATAAGGAGGGCAGGTATTAAGACAGGTATTAAGAAATGATAATGAACAAGAGAGCTGCGCATGTTTCTTTCTGAATGCTTCATTCAGAAAGGGGCTTTTGACTCATTCAAACCCTTTTGTTTCATCATGCTAAGAAATTTGAAAATAAACGAATTTTTCTGGCCAAGGAAAGCCTAAAGAGATATTTATTGAGAGCAAGATAACCACAACGCAACTGCAGTGGAAGAGTCATCAAAATGTTGCACATTGATGAAACTTTCTCTCTCTCTCTCTACTTCAAATGGCAGTTAATGAGCTGTGGTGTGGAAAACATGCAGGCAGGCTCTGGCGAGTGGCACTATCGGTAAACACAAACACCAAGGTGCGCACTGCAGGGGCACAGGAATAGCAGCGACGGAAAACCAAGTTTTCAGCGCTGTCGCCACAACCCCTCATTGGTTGGCAGCCTCAAAGAGGTGCCGTTCACTTATCCTTTGCGCATCCGCAAAAGCTTACTACGAAGCTTGGCGAAGAATACCGTGGCACACCTTAACAGAGCCCATTTGCCCCTCTCCTAATTGGAGCAGTATTCTCATCAAACCTAATTCGTACCCCACCAAAACGGGCCTGCTCAAAGATGCCAGAGCACCCTTTACTTCTTTCATTCCTTCTATCTCCCTCCCTCTCTCCTGCGTTGCCGACGACCCTGAGCTACGTCTTTTTTCGTCTTTTTCCGCCGTCCTGCCTCCACTGTCTGTTCCACGCGTGCCAGCCCCTCTAACAAACGATCGCTCTCCGCCGTCGCCACCACCACCACCTCCTCCTCGGGCACGCTCGGCGCTCTTCCCCTCTACGTCCTCATTTGCGGCTCCCCCACTCACCTTGACTCAATGGGTTATTTTTGGGGATGCATACCTCCCGCATCTCCGTCCCCCCTCTCCACTCCCCCTCCCCCGCCGCCTCCGCTACTCGCAAATCGTCGGCAACGGCGGCGACGTAGCAGCTCCTTCCGGCGCACTCAAAATTCCAGAGGGCTCTCCTTCGGGAGGTGTCTTCTCCGGCAGCCGCACACCGGTCCTGCGCTGGCTTTTTCTTTTTTCAGCCCCCCCCCCCCCCCCCTCCGCTCACTTGCGTGTCCGGAGTCGTCGTGCGTGTTCCGTGCCGTCCTGTCGCTGCTCATTCGAGGCCCTTTGGCCCATTTGTTGCGATGCCTTTGCAAGTTTGTGTCGTTCACCCTTAACGTGCTCCGTCGTCGACGGCCAGTGCTTCGTCTCGGCCGCGCACCGGTTTGCGCATGTTTTGTGTTTTTTGGATGAACTGAACAAGTTGGTGTGGCCAAGCATGCGGCGCTAGTGAGGATTTCGCCTCGCCCGTTCGTCATGGAGAAGGGCGGCGGGCAGTTTTGCAAGAAGACCATGGGTAGGCATCTTTTCCCGTGTTTGTTTCTTCTCTCATTTTGTGCCAAACCGTGTTTGCGAGTCGGGTTCGCGCCTATCACTCGCCAGGTTTGGCTTCTTTTCTTTTGTTGCATGGCCCTTTCCATTCACGTGCTAAAAATATCTGTAACGATCTGGGCAGCTCCCTTCTTTCTCATCTCCCAGCCGCACACTTGACCCCGACACTCACCCCCTCCTGAAAGTAGTTAGCGTGATTGCATAGTTTACCTTCTCTTTTCCATCTTTCTGTCTATATTTTCTTTTTAGTGCCGCGACACTTGCACAAGACGCCTTCTGGCATTCTCTATCACCACGTAGCACCAGATTTGTC